>NC_044197.1:3611968-3911968 GCF_900880675.1 Sparus aurata | reverse complement strand
AACTTAAATTCAAAACTTCATGACAGACTCAGGGTCAGGATAAAAGACGCAACATAACGTGGAATATGTTCTATTTTAAAGAGGAAATTAGAGACAGTGGTGCTGGTTGAGAGATCTGAGGCAGCGAAGACATGAGAAGAGATTTCTGCCTGAAGTTTCTATAAGCTTGCTTTTCTGTAGTTTAATGTGTGTATTTTAAAGAGCTACATCTTGCAGCGATGCCTGTAAATATCATCATCGCTTAGTTGTTCTGTAATGTCCGAGATATTTAACTCTGTTACTGACTGCAAGATTACTGTCAGACAGTTTGTCCTCTTTGTCTCCACAGAGTAAGATAAAACTCTAACTGGCCTTGTATTTGATATTATGTTCAAGACCACGAACAGAACAAAAAGCAGGACTGATGACCTATTTATAACCTGTTATCACACACAAGCTTTCTCCTTTTCAAAGAGCATCAGAGGCAGAAAAAACATATTCAACTGTGTATAACCTCACTTAACTAATTTTCTTTTTACCTGTCGTACATCTAGAATTATTGAGCCACTCAGTCCAACATCGTATGCATTTATAAAAGAGAACATCAGACCCCACTTAGGGAATTGAACATACATACATTCATGCAGCACTTTAAAGTCTCTGTCGTGTGCATTTATCTTCTTTTGCGTCACAAAAAGCTCTTCAAGAAATAAGTGATCAAAAGCATTATCAGTTAGGCTTTTATTAGACTGCAAATAGACCACCTGTTGTGCTTAATGACTAACACGCAGGTCGTACAGTAATGATTGAGGGATTGTCGCTGTTGGATTACTGTCACATGCTGTTTAATGGACTGATGAACTGACAAAAGCACTCAGATGAAGCACATCTTTTTAACAGCTTTGCATCAATTAAACATGGGAAAAAACACACCTGCGCTGACGTGCATACGTGTTCCGTATCACAAAATCTCTGTGGTCGGTGCACCAGAGTCCATCTGTAAGCGGGGTGACAACACCCTTTCTTGGAGATTGTATTTGTGTAATTGTTGTGTTCATGAAGACCCAAACTGACTAATGTCTGACGGGGAAACACTCCGAATCTGAAACAACCGCTCCAAACGAGCCAGGTGTGACTGCGCTAGAGTCCACAGCCATGCTAGCATAACCCATGTTAAGTAATTAGGGTGTTAGCAGGCTAGCATTTGCTAATTAGCACTAAATGAGGGAATATCATCAGTTTTTGACTTGATAAGAGCTCTAGATGTAAAGTCAAGGGTTTCCCAATCATCATCATGTCAGTAGCAAATGTCACAGTAATCTATCTGATAGTCGTGGAGCCTCCTGTCGACACAAACGTCAGCCTCAGAGGTTTTGTAGAGGAGACCAAAGTCTCAAGGATTCATTCTCCGGACACGATGAATGTTTAAGTTAAGGCGATCCACCCTCAGTGTCACGATAACGTTTCTAAAAAACATTTCTGAAAGACTTCTAAACTGTCTGGTGAACACCTCCACCCAAATTTTGTCTCAGGGAGAACGAAGGGAGATGAAGCAGTTTCCAAGAAGCAGCATGTTGGAGATGCTTTCAGCTGAAGGAATTTGCCAGAGAGAGTTTTTTCGCTCGCTTGCTGAGAGTTAGTTCAGAAGGTTGTTACCTCTCATGTCTTTGAGTTGAAGTGTGGAGCTACGGCAGAGAGACGATGATACATTAGCATAAAGATTGAAAGCGGGGGGAAATAAATCTCCTGGCTCTGTTGAAGTGAACAGACACAGATGCAGCAGATTTAAAAAGTTTTGAGGTTTGATAGACTGTCGGCTTGTTTCACTTGCTTTTACATTGTGGTCAAAATGACCTCGGTTGGTTCCACAACATAAATTATGTATAACACAATTAAAGAGGTTGTATTATGCTGATTTTCAGGTTCATACTTTTATTTGGGGGTCCTGGTAGAATAGGTTTGAATACTTTAATCTTCATGAAACACATTATTTTTCCTATATTGCTCATTGCTGCAGCATCTGTTTTCACACTGTGTCTTTAACACTCCGTTTTAGCTTCAGAGTGTGACGTCTTAACGGGCAGGAAGCAGCCAATCAGAGGCAGAGTAGGGCAAGGTAGTGTGATCTAAAATAACGCTGCTACAAGCTTGTAACCATGGCTTCGGTACAGCTGTATATATGTTATGATATATATATATATATAAATATATATTTATATAACGTCTGTTACATAGTGACACATTGTGAAGTAAAAGCTCAATTCTGGGTTTTTTTTACTTTTCAGAACTTTTACATGCACTTTTAAAATGCTTCAAAGCAATAAAGGAAATGCAAAAATCCCCAAATCATCATATGACGTCTTTAATGTTTAATCGAAGTTGCTGAGAAATAAAATATATCAAAATGAAAGGATGGTAACCAATTGAACAATATGTATTTGTGACTTATATCAGCAAAAATAATCATCTCTTTTGTGTAGTGAGAAGAATCAGGACCAATCATCATCACCGACCATAATGCAGTTGGATAGATTTTCTTTATGCATCTGCTGTATTTCATTTTCTGTTTGACGGTAATAACTCCCTCTGTGTGTGTTTTTATTTTCCTGTTTCACAGCCTGGGCGCTCTCGTGGGTCTTTCTGTAGCAGCTGTGGTTCTTCTCGCCTTCATCATCACTCTCTGCGTCCTCTGCTATCTGTTCATCACCACTAAACCCAGAGGTCTAGACAACGGGCTGCCGTTGCGAGCGCCAGGTACCGACTGCACGTTGCTCTCTATGTATGAGGCGTTTCTCGCATTGATGAAATGCCATGAGTTATTGAGGAGCTGCATCCTGACATTTACAAATTGCCAATCCAAGAGTTTACAACGGAAGAAACTGCCGGCTTGTTATTTTCACATGGTCTATGATTTAGCTTTAAGGCTTATTTTGAGGTAAATGCTTCGCTTTTGAACGAGCACGAGCAAATTTCAGCAATACAATCAACCGACAAGATCAGATTTAATCTAAGGTTTCCTACTTTCTGTATTTCAAAACGTCTCTTGACATTTTTCTCCAGCTGTTTTTAAAAGATTCAGATTCGTTCCAGGTAGAAGAATCTGCTAAGTATAACTTAAAAAGTCACGCCTGTATCTGTGTTAACCAGTTGTATTACAATTGGTGAATGGCTGCCAAGACAGGGAGAAGGTTAAAGTTATTCATTATTTATTATTGATCAGCTGTAGTAGTGGGCAGCGACGGTGGGCTCAGGCTGGCGGCTCAGCAGGTGTAGTTGCAGAAGGCTCACAAAGGCTTAAGTGGACAAACACTGTAGAAGTCGAAGAGAAACAAAATTAGTCAGGTAAGCGAATATAGAGAGCAAGAAGTAACAGAGAAGCGCTAGCAGTGTAGCCGTAAACCATGTCGAAGAGTCAGTGGAGTGGAGAGAACACCAACGGTTTTAATCACCCGCTGTAAAGCCTTTCGGTCAGGATGCTTTCTATCCCTCCTCAGTAGAAGATGACCAGAATCTGACTCGGGAGTTTAGCCTCTGTAAGTTTACGACACTCCAATTGGAGCAGGTCTGGACCATTTATTTTACAGAGACAGGTGGATCTGTTGGTTCTGAAAGCATACCTGTGAGAGTCTATCTGGTCGTCATGATGTTGGTGGCTGTCCTGAAGAAGGTGGAAGAATCCTTCTCTGAGAGTGTGAAAGGTGTAAAAAGTCTCTGCAGTGGGCTGTTGTCAGCTCACCTCAGCCTTGTGCAGCCTGCATTCGTTCCTCTCGCATTAACACTGTTAATCTATTATAAATGATCTGAGCCCGATAAATACTAAAATATGCATCCCTTGCTTGCCAACCCTATTGATTCTCCTGCGCCTCACAATTAGCCTGGAGAGTGTCACACAGCGAGACTAGACGAGAGCAGCGACATGACTTTTCAGGTCGAAGCGAATAGAAGCTGCTCTGATCTCGCTTTTTAATTTAGACGCGATGGATATAAACTGTCGAATCTTAGAGCAAACAACTTCAGAGAGAGGTCAGGGACAAACTGCGCATTTACATGTATTAGTTCTGTCAGACACCGGGTCATCCCAACTGGTAATCATGGAATTACAGAGATTGATGCAGTTCAAGACCCACTACTGTGCAAACTGGTTAAAGCCTGTTGCAGAAACCCTTGTTTAAAAGTCTAAAATTCAAACTATCACAAAACAATTCTCTAAATCTGGCTTATTTATATTCCTGTGTGCCAGGCGTTGTGTTTTCAGGTTGTCCTTCCATCTGATTAAACAGCATGATTGGTGCACAGGTTTGTCTTTGCACTGATTGTCATGAAAGACGGCTTTCAACGGTTTTACCTTGGAAATAAAAGAGACATTTATTAAACTCTAAATAAAATATGGACTACAGAACTAGTCAGTAACCAGCAGGACCAACGTTTTCCTCGTGCAGTGCGACACATCTCTTCACACAGAGTTGAGAATCAGACATTCGGGAAAATTAGCATTCAGTTCACAGGCGACAGCTCTTGTGAACATTTCCTGCATTGAGCATGCCGACTGCACGCTCCCTCAAAAGTGACATCTGTGGCTTTGTGTTGTGTGATAAAACAGTTTAGAGTGGCCTTTCAACTCTGATGAGCCCAAAACACACCCGCATACAAATCACGCTGGCTGTTAATCAGCTCAGATTTCACACTGCCGCCTCCTTCTCTGATTCAAGTCAATAAAAACGTAAGAATTCGTCAAATGAAAAGACGACTGTTAGTGAAAATCAGGCCGCATTTCCAAGTAAAACAACATATTTGGTTAGCCATTAGCTCACGTTAGCGTGTAATGAGCTAGCTAACATTACTGTTTGATTACATCCAGTGTGTGTTTTACCTCCACGCCAAGATGTGCGTTTTATATTTAAGAGTTAATTTACACTTTCAAATGTTAATGTTAGCAACTGAGTAGTTGAATGCTAACGTTAGCGGGTGTCTGACAGAAGCTAATCATGCCACCCTGAGCATGACGTGAGAGGAAAATGGCCGCCGTAGGAATATTGTCTACTTGTCATCATGACCAGAACCGACGCCTTGACTTATCAATATGAAACTATTTGTAATAAGCTGTTTCTGAGGGAATTGTTTGTCTTCCAGGCAATTCGGCAAGTCCACAAGAACCGGGTCCGAGTCACGCCAGCGCCCCTGCTGGACCTCAAGGCCTCAGGAAACACTTCCTGAGGGGCAAGCTGGACTGCGACAACCAGCCACCGGACCCTGACCGCCTTTTCCAGCGATGTTTCATGGCCACCGTGACATCCATCAACGTCGAGGGTCCCGCATAGATCGCTGGACTATTTGACTTTTTGACCTGCGTATCAGAAACATGGTTTGTCTTTTCTGGACTCGACGGCTAACGAGTTTCTGAAATCATAGAAAAGTTGACCAGAATCTGATCTCAGTGAGTCGGACAGAAATGATTTGTTGTTTTTCTACATTACAGAATCAAAGCAACACTTTTTGCTCCTCATCATCAAGACACGCAACAAAACTGTGATTGCTAATTCCTGTTGTTTTGTCTGTTTCCTCCTGTGCAACAAAACTATTAGAAAAAGCAGCTCGGAGGCAAGGACACGAAACAAAACAGCACAATTATGTATAAAATCAATGTTTTTTTTAAAAGGCAGTAAATCAGAAGAGGCAAGTCGTCGGAAAATGATGTTTTCTGACTGCAAAAGCACGAGATGAATACAGATTCTTGGAAAGTTTTAATTGGGCCTGAGACGGATGAGATGAGCTGACTTGTAATAAATGTATTAGAGCTCATTCCGTGCAGTCAGGAGGTTGTCTGTGCCTCTTTGGTTGTGCATTTTTCTGCAAGATTGATTAGAAAACACTCAAAATGTTTTCAGAATGAGTCCACTGAGAAGCGACGTCGACATGCTCTCTGAATGATGATTAGTCTTTGACTTAGAGATGTTCTGTCGAACCTCAGAGACGGAGCGAATTGGACAAACAGCTTAATCTGAGTGAACCGTCTGGCTCGTCCACGTCTCTGAGGGCGCCGAGTTCCCCCTCATGCTGTGTTGTTTGATTTATTTGTGCCTGTCTTCTTGTCGAAGCCACAAGGTCTAATCTCTGCTCTCTCAAAGCAACGGAGCGTTCAGTGAAGATGCGAGGCGAATAAGGAATATTTAGTGGTGAAAGTTTTATGACAAATTTATTTGAAAAAAAATTAAACGGTATTTTAAAGGGCCATTCCACTGAGTCGACACACGGATACGTTTATTTAACATGAGGTTCAATGCAGCTTGGGGTTTGAAAATTTGTGGTTGTTTACCAAATCCAGAAAAAAAATCTCGAGGGAGTGCATTATGGGTAATGTAGGCTTAAGTGTTTCTGGAGCTTGAAGGGTAACTCCACTTATTTTAAACATTAAATGAGTGTTTATGGGTTTTTGGGGGAGTGCTGCTGCATATTTAAACGTTCTTTTAGATGCTACATGTAGTCTGATACATTTCCTCCAGTGATGTCACTCACAAGTTGCATTGTGGGTGATGTAGGCATCACATTTTGAAAAAAAGGGGAAAAAATAGGTGATATCTCTTGATTCTGCTGTATCGATTCTGATCATTTGTTTTTAAACTGTCCGTAATGAGTCCAGTGATGTCACACAGCGCCACAGAGTGACATCACCAGTTCATCTGATTACATGCAGCTTCCTCCGGAGCCAGAAAAGGCTTTATATTCCTTTTTTTTTATGCAGTAGAACTCCCCAAGACCTGTAAACTCAATCAAATGTGTAAATTTGGTGGAGTTACCCTTTAAAGTCAGGAGTGCTCCCCCTCTGCTTTGGTTTTTATCTGTCTGACAGCTTTTTTTTTGGCAGGTCATCACTTTCTGTGTCTGCTGAATGCAGCTGTGTCACTTTCCAGTGTAAATAACGTAAGATGTTTTAACATTAGCAGCATGACAGACTCACTTCCTTGTGCAGGTCACGTCGAGCAGTTCAGTGACAGCGAGGTTTTTAATTAAACCGGTCGTTTTTCTACGCTGTGCTGTATTTACTTCAGAATAAGCACAAGTAAAAAAAGTAGCCTGTTGCCTGCTTTAACTCCATGTGGGCTCCTGGACGGGGTAACACAGATTTGTTTTTCCATCGCCAGTGTTACAGCACCGAGTTGAGCCGAGCTGTTGGACCTGCTTCCAGAGTTGGGCCAAGCCGGTGACGTTTCGCAAGAGAAAGACGTATTTAAAATTCAACATTCAGCTCTCAGTACTCTTGTAGCTTCTAACAGAATCTGTTTGGTTTCTTTCGTTCAGTTTGTTCTTTCAAACATCTGCTGTGTTTTACCTTCAGGAGTCGTGTTTCCTGTACTGCTGCTTCACAATAATAGTCTTTAAATTACTAAAATAATGGGGGTATTTTATTGTGAAGAAGTTACAGAAAATTAAAAATGTCTGTAGCTGAATTAGCGGAGCCGCTTTCTCGGCTGTCATTCTTCGATAGTACTGCAGGGATTGAGACAAGTGCATGATTGCTTTAAGACACACCTTCAAGCAGGTGGACCAGTTGTGGTGGAAATTGCAAAATCTCAAATTGCATTTGTCTTTGGAGCCGGGTATTGATTGAAAGTAGCTTTTGTTCATGCCGTGGCGTTCCCCCACATTTCCACCACTGGTGCTAATGAGCAAACGTTAGCTTGCTAAGAAGGCGAACATGTTTGACATTATACCCACTTGGCATCAGCGTGCTAGCACTGTGATTGTTAGCTTGTTAGCAGGCTATTAGCTTTAAGGTCAAAGCACCGCTGTGCCTCGCTACAGCCTCAGAGAGGAGAGCAAGGCTGTAGACTCTTCGTGATTTACAAGCACATTAATAACATGTCAGCAGCTCATTGACGATCACGTGGGAACAGACTTCGCTTTACTTGTTTTAACGACTGTATGCACGTCCTGTCATCTTTGTTTTGTGGATACTATCGAAAGCAGAGCTCATCTGTGGCGTAAAATGACAACTAGAAAATACTTTCTGTAGTTACACAAGTCCTTTTATTAATGAAATGCGCACTGACACAGTTCATTTTCTCTATATAACCTTTAATACAACCTTTTTCTTATGACTAAGACGACGTGGCGTCAAGCTAAATATAAATCTGTGATGACAAAAACCAGGATGTATGTATGTTTTGGTTTTTGTTAACGAGACATGACTAAAATATTACTTTTGGGCTGCTGGACATTCAAACCGTGCTTGAAAAAAATACAGAGTGCGTCTTTGTTACTGACTGACGTGCAGATTGATGTAGTTTCCCAGAATCCCCGGTGATGTCGCCCTAAACCGACAGCGAGCTAATGACGAGAGGATGGCTCAACACACACACATAAAAAGGTTTTGTCGATAAAAAGAATGCATCCTTGCAGGAGCGGAGTAATAAATTAATCATCCTTACAGCTAGGCTAACAGTGGCTTGGTGGATGTGTTAGCTAACAGCTAGCAACAGTATCCATCGGGCCATGGCCCCCGCCGGTCCCCCCTGGTGGACGTCACTGCTTTTGGGGTGAAATATGTGTAAATCTTGCTTGTTTGCTCAATTAAATGAAGCATGAACGATAACATGAACCCCTCCCACACATAAGATTCTGATTTTTGTGTAGGTTGTTGGTTGTTTTTCATGTTTAGATTACAGTCATGTTTACAATTAAGTCGAGTTTGTTGATTTCACAGAGTTTCCTGCAGAACTGTTTTTCCAAAAATTGATGTTCACCTTAACGAGGGAAAACCTTCGTCTCATGTATTCACTGATTCTGTGCTGTGTTAATTGTTCAAGTTGTGAAGTGAAACATTCTGAATCTCACATCCCCGGAACAGTTTGTGTTTTTGCTTTCACGGTGTAGAAGAAGACGCCATCGCTTAATGTCAATACTGTAACAATATTCACATGCTGTGTCATGACTTCACTTCATAAGTTGATGTGCTGTCAATCTCTGTTTATTATTAAATGGACTCGTAAGGAAGATATCTGGCAGCTCAAGTGCCTCTTGCTAATGAATGTGTATTTTCCAAAGTTATTAAAGTTCCGACCTTCACATGCCGGTGTGCCGTCTCTTGCTTTGATGCCTGACTTCACTTTGATGTCCCTGCAACTCGAGCCGTTTCTTTAAATTATGTTTTCCTCTTATCTAAGGTGATGCATTTCTAATGAGTCCGAACACCAAAGCTGCTGTTGAACCTGCCTTAGATTATTTATTCTCTGGGCATCGTGTCTCATGGCTCACATATATCTTAAAGACTTACACGACCCTTTTGTAAACTCCTTAATTTCAGTTTGAACAGCGATCAAACCCCCAAATTTTCTTTCAGTGAAGCCGGCAATGCTTTGAAATTCATGCTCGTCCCTGAAGTCTCAAAATGAACAACTTTCAAGTCCCCTGAGATCTGCGAACACACATTTAAAGATGACACCCAGTGCTCATTTATCTTATCGTATTTGAAGCAGTGCCTGGTCTATGTGCTTTGATCTGGAGGCTGTCAGCTAGTTTAACATGAAAAAAACTGCTTAAAAACACTATGGGAAATAAAATATGGCTGAAATTGATTGTAAAGCCCACTGAGGCAATGTGATTGTGATTTTGGGCTATATAAATAAAATTGATTTGATTTGATTTGATTTGAAATGGTGCAACAAAGAACATAAAAACAGAAACGTATTGAAGGTTCTTGGTGTCAGGGGTGTCACGGTGGGGTGGCCAGCACCGTATCAGGGAGGCCGTGGCCCCTCCAGATTCTGTCTCTTATAAGAACAATAAGCTGACATGGTTACTGACCTTCCTTCACACTTGGCATACTAACGGCAGCAGACTAAATAAATGATAAAATCAACCTTGAAGAGATTCCAGACCTTCCTTGAATTATAACGAGGCAAAAGACGACTTTGTACAAGAATTCCACACACGGTCTCTGGTGGCCTCGTGTCGGATGACATGACGATACAAATCTATTAAACTGAGTAACAGTAATGTTATTTCAAGGTTTTGCTTTGTCAGTGTGAACATAATGCTGCAAGGTCTTCTCTTATATTCAGCTACAACTACATTTAAGCGAGGACACCTGAGATTTATCAAGTTTATTCTTTTCTTTACAGAAATACCATATGATGATTGAAGGGTTCTGCTTGGTCAGATCCTTGAGGTGATCACAGGTATGACCATGGAGACTTTAAGTGGCAATCAAACGATATCCTGAAGTGGAAATTGCAGGTGTATTTTTCGACCTCACTGCTTCCCAGAGACCCGGTGTCGCCTGTGTGGCGTCAGTCAGGCGTGAGTTGGCAGCTCTGCCTCCGTAATGGTCTGCACCTTTTCTGAAAGTTTCCTCGTCCACTGTTATCGGTCTTTTCTTTGCTTGGTTGACTGTTAACTGTTAACCGTTTACTGCCAACGCCAGCAGAAACCAGGACAGACAAAACAACCTACCACCTGCTCTCTGTGGCCGACCAACCACTGCTGGGTGAACGGGTTGCTAACTGTGAGCTACCATTAATGTATCTGGGGATGTCGACGGTTCACAACTGAGAACATCTTTGACCAGTTACGCTTTTGGGATCTTTTCCTCTAAAAAGCCTACAAGTTAGAATGTAAGTTGGACTAATAGGACAGAGGTGAAAACAGACGGGACGGGAAATCACACAAAGGGAGGATATGAAAAAGCGAAACATGACACTCGAGGGCAGAACTTGAAAATAAAGACAAGCTAAGACAATAACTAAAAAGAAGGTTGCAAATTTAAGTTTTACATATGTGTTGTAGAATATCTCTCTGCAGTGTAATCTGTAATTATAGGTCTCAAATAAATGTAGTGAAGAAAGAGGTCCAAAATTCTCCACATTCACAGAGCTGCAAGGACAAAAAGGAAATTTAATCTGCCATTTAATGTGCAGCCAAATGAAAATCACATCCAGCAAAACACATCCATTTGTTTTCTTCATCAAAGACCAGCGAACATATCTGAACTGCTGGCAGCAATTCGAGAGACTCTTCTTTTCATTTTGTTAGATTATTATTACTATGATTTAAATAAAAGAAAAGGCAGAAACAGATAACTTTTTGTTTCGCCTGGAGCTAAAAAAGCTGAGTCACCACTGATTTTGGCAACATCAAAACAAACAACATGACATTCGAACCTCAGTCGAGGGCGGACCGGCGCGTTTGCCTGACATTTGTATTATAGCTCCCACAATTAAAGATGCAAAAGAAAAATACAGACCACAGCAACAAACAGCAGTGGGCAAAGAGGAGCGCTAACAGAATATGAATGTTGAGTAAAGGTAAAAAGGGGAATTATTGGCAATGGCAACAGCTGGTATTCAAACTCCAATTAACATAGCTGCATTGTTGTATCAAAGAGGTCACTTGTGGGGATGGATGGATCTAATTTGTCTGCTTTTGCACTCGTGAAAGAAACGTGAAAGGTTCCTCGAGGTTAGCGCATAATTGATGCTTAAGACCTTCGTTGGGGAATCACAAATGTGACCTTGTAGAAATACATTTGCACAGAGGACAGAGGAGGGAAAAAAGGAATATAAAAAAACAAACATTTAATCCCCCAACACAGGTTGCGTGTACCTGAGTGTACATACCAAACAGGGACATTCAACATCGCTACTCATAGGGAGTAATTCTAGCAAAGTTATGTTGTCTGAACTAACGACCTCCTGCAGATTTAGCTCCAGCCACAGAAATGTACACTGTTTGTATTCAGAGCCAGCCAAGTTCGCAAAAAACATGGCGGATGTTGCCTGCTCAGGCCTGTGAGAGCTGACCAATCGTGTCTGACTGGGTTTTTTCGGGGGCGTGTCCTTAAAGACAGTCCGAGAAAAGTCCTGTTTAAGTGAAAACATGTAAAGATTTTCAAGTAAACACCCAAAATAAAAGCATGAACCTGAAACATTTGCTAGATGTGTGACCTTTAAAGCTGCAGTAAGTAAGAATTTAAGTTTAAAACATGTTATACAATTATCAACAGAATGCAAATAAATCCGTTTGGATGTTATTCGAAACACATCGATGTTTTGTGTTGAAGGGGTATGTTGTGAAGATAGCGTGCTAACCAGCTAGCCTCAGCACGTCCTTTTTCATAAAACCACTCCCAGCTCCCAGTCCGGACCACTAACTGCACAGCTAACCGAGCTAACAGCAGTTAGCGGTTACTCTGGTGATATGCTGCCCCCTGTTTGTTTGGGATTTAAGAGGTGGCCAGTTCTTAATATCACATATTGCACCTCTAAGTCCCATAATGCACTGCTCTCAGAAAATTCTCACCAGACACCAAAAAGAAAGTCTCAAATATAAAAAAAAATATTTGTTTTGTTTTCAGATTTTTCATTTCTTTCGTGAAGTTCTGGTGTTTCAAAACATTGTCTACGTAACCGTGAATACAAATTCTGGTGCTGAAAAGGTGAAACTTTTCTTTTTGTTAAATGCTGTTTGTATAAAACGTAGTCAGGTTTGAAAACAGATTAAACCAAATTGGGGCACTGAACGCTGCAGCTGCGAGGAAACAACAGCGCTCCTCAGTAGATTTGGAGAAGAACTTCAAACTCAGATTTAACATTTACAATATTAATGACATAATGATAACAACTAGGTAGCAGTACTGAATTATCGAGCTGTTTTAAGAGGAACATGAGGTCCCCAGAACACTGTTTGAAGCTGGAAAGGTGGCGGTAACCCTTTTTAACCTGTACATCATCTCCAGGCTGCCAAAACTGACAGGAAACATTGAGCACCTGACATCAGTGTCCTCGCTTGTAACTCACCATAATTGGAGATAATTACGTTCTTTGTAGAACTCAGAGCAGCCTGATTCAAAGACGGACGGTGATGATGCACACAGGCTGATACTGAGCGATGTGCACAAGGTACATGCAAAGGTTTGCAGGCACAACAAGATGAAAGCACAACGTATTCTGAATAATACAGGAGCGATGCCTCGAGGTCAGGATGGTCTGAACATTTTGAGGAAAACGACCGATGATTCAATCTGTGGAGAGAGAAACTGGAGACGACAGCGTCAGTTTCCTTCAGTTTGGTGTCGGCAGTATGAAGTCAGAACAAGGTCGATGTATTTTTACACAGAATTGAGCACTCAGACACTCGGTGACCTTGTGAACCGCCAGCCTCTGCAGGAATCAATCAGCAGCGTCTCCTACCAGAGAAACATCTGACTCTAATCCTCCGACACGTTCGAGGATGATTGAAGAAGGGGAAACAGAAACTTGTTGTGTCTCAACTGATGAAAATGAAAGAGTTAGCTGATTTATTGTAGGTTTACTGGACTTGATCCAGCTGCTGTAGCCGGCTACAGTTGGTTCTATGCTTTTATGCACCTGGTTGTCACTGAAATATCAAATGACTATTCATGCATTTTGTTTTTTCTACAGATTTCTATGCAGATTTTAGTAGAATGATGAGCCAAACAGAACACCAGAAAACCTGATCTCCACCTCAGTATGCATTGTCAAATTTATTTCTAAAGCACATATCATGATTACCAAGATAAACCTCAGGACAAGAGATCAACTACGGTCCAGTTTCAATACAGCAGCATTTATTACATCTTTTTTTTTCACCTTTATTTTAGCAGGAAGTCCCTGAGATCAAGATAGTTTTTTACAAAAAAAGACGTGGCCAAAGTAGCAGCTGTACAAAATCACAAAAAGCAGCATTATAATTAGGGCTGGGTATCACCAGGTACCTCGCGATACGATACTATCACGATATTTTGCCCACAATAACGATAATATCACGATACAGCGATTCTGCGATAATCGATATATTGCAAAAAATGTCATCCACGATGCATCACGATATCTGTGTCACTGAAGAAATTCAGAATTTATTGACTGCACTGAATCCATTTCACAGGAATTACAAAACATTGTCAATCAATTTCTAATGAATGACAGCCAAGTAAAACAAAGAGTATATTGCACAGTGTCTCTTCTTAACACACATACTGACTACAACTATCATTAAATATCTATATGTGGTATGTGTGGGTTTCAGAGCTACTTAAACGATTTTTTAAATTTTATTTGGTTGTATACCTATGTTTGAATAAAGATAAAGCTGTCCCCCGAAGAGGGGTGGTGGTGGTGGGCCGAAAAAAAAAAAAAAAAATGTAAAAAAAAAAATAATAATTTTTTTTTTTTTTTTTTTTTTTACATTTTTAAATATCGATATTTGGCACCAGTGTATCGATAACGTACCTCAAGATGAAATATCGCGATATATCGTAGAATCGATATTTTGGCACACCCCTAATTATAATAGGCAGGACAGACTAAACCCTTCACATTAAACATTTAAAACTCTGTGTCGATCAAGTGATTGGAAGTGATCCCAGTATTTAAAACAACCCACATACGAATGTAAACAGGAATGAAGCTTCACACGCTCTTTCAACGTGAACACCATCTTTAAACTTCTTTCATTTAAGAGTCCTTTTGATTACCAAAAACAACAGATGTATGACATTTTTTTCTTTAATACCAAACCTGAAGTTTGACCAGTTCACATAAACTGAACAAATCTTTTTGATTCATAGATTTAAAACATCTTGGGCCCAACACCGACCCATGTGGGCCTCCACATTTAACCCTCTTGGACTCTGAGGCATCACCAGCACGACAGCATATCAAGCTGAGAATATTTATAACATTTTTTTTATTTTTTAAGATTTTTTCTGGCATAGACACCTTTATTAAGCAGTAGACAGATAGGAAATATGGGAGAGAGAGGGGGATGTGACATGCAGCAAAGGACCTCCGACCGGAATCGAACCGGGGTCGGCTGTGTTTATGGCATGCGCTCTAACCACTCGTCCACCTGCGCGCAAGAATATTGATAACATCTAACATAGCTGGTAGGAAGTTTTTATCTACATCCAGTCAAAGCTAAGAGTGCATTATGCTGTTGTTTGTTTATATCTTATATTCTTAGCTTTCATCTCCACAAGTTGGACTGCGTTATTTCATCATCATATCATATCGAGCCTCTTTCTATGACTGGAAATGCCACTTTATTTTCCCCGTTGTAGCTGTCAAGATATTTCTCCATCTAAATTCTTTTGGCCTGAGTTGCTGAATTTTGTATATACCGGGCGTAGAGATGTCTGGTTTCTCTTGAATGTATCTGAACTAGAGGACACTCACAGAAACCATGACCCAGTGACTCAACATAATCTGAAGCCCTTTTTTTGGGAGCTGTCTCATGCAGGAGCTGCATTTAGGAAATGTATAACCACGAAGAAAGAAATGTGCATCGTGTACTCGTGGACGAGAGACTCGTGCTTGTGAGAGGGCGGATGTAAACACTAAAGGAGCACTTTGTAGTTTTGGGGAAGAAATTTCAGTCAGAAGAGACAAACTCTTTGTTTTCATGACTGAATAAACAAACACACATTAAAGGACAACAGAGTTTCGTACTGTTTTACTTTGCTTATATGTGGCGGACCCTGCCACCTTTTCTAGCTTCAAACAGTGTTCTGGGGACCTTATTTTCCTCTGAGAACATCTTGTTTATTCGGATAAGTTTCTTCTCCAAAACTACACAGTGCCCCTTTAATAAAACTCCCCCTCAGCTGAACTGTTGTGGATGCAAGTTTCCTCCTGCACGGTGATTTGGAAAGAAAATTGGTTTTAACGAGTTGAAACTTGAGAAACCAGGTGATGATATCTGAGAGGGATTTTTCTGGCACTTGTCACAAGCGGACTGCTGTCTGATTTGAGAGAAGGCCGACATCTCTACCTCCAAAGATCGACAACGCACAGCGATACAGTCTCGAGGGATAAACATTCTGTAAACATGCGTTCTTTGTTTTTAGGTTGAACCGGCCCGCCCACTGACCCGGAGGCAGGTGAACGGCGCAGCAGCCCTCGTCAGCAGCACGCTGTAGGCCTGTCGAAACTGTCTGTTCATGACAGCGTAGAGCACGGGGTTGATACAGCTGCTGAGCCACGAGACGTTTAAGAAGAACATGTGCAGGACCTGTGGGGCACGACTGCATCTGTCAATTGTTTCTACCAACATGACCAACAGGAAGGGGACAAAGCAGGACACAAAACCCAGCAGAACAGCTAAACACATCGCTGCCACGTGTGTCATTTCCTCATCGTCTCCTGAGGCAGAGGAGCGTGGTGGCGAGGAGGCCGCGTTTGCCGGCGCAGGTGTGGGTGAGGGTGACGCAGTGACGACCTCAGATGGAGACTCGGTCGCTGATTCGGCAGCGGCAGAGCTTTGGGCAGACTGGGAGGAGTTTTCGCTGTTTATCTCATCCTGGCTAATCGTCTCTTGGCCACATGTGTTGGCTGTACTGATCTCGATGCCGCTGTCGATGGCGTCTTGGACTGGAGAATCTGGTTTCCCCCCGGAGCGCCGGGGGCTGAACCGATAGCGGAGGAGAGCTTGTGATGACTTCTGGACGTGTCTGTAGATGAGGAGGTAGAATGTGCCGACGCATATCAGACCGCCAAAAAAGTAGAAGGTGAGCAGGATGATGGGGTACGGGTGGTACTTACTATGGTCGATGTTGCATACACAAACCTTTGGGTCAAACCGGTTGGCAGGCCATAGCGGACCAAGGGTGACCAGGGCGAGTGCCCACTGTGAGATGATGAGCAAAGAAAGGCCGAGGTCGGAGAAGACTCGGTCGAACACGGCCCTTTTTGCGACCATGAGGTATCTGGCCCCTGCTATCAGGCACAGGGTGCCGATGGAGACGGCGTTGAGGACGAAGAAGACCAGGCTGAAGATGCTGCACCACAGCTGACCAGTGCGCCATCTGAGGTGAAGATAGGAGTCAACTGAGATGGGATACAGCACGGTGCAGTAGAGGAGATCAACCAGAGCCAGGTTGAGGATGAGCACGTTGAAGCGTGTCCTCAGGTTAGGCTGTAAGGCGAAGGCCAGGAAGGTCATCAGGTTCCCCACCGTACCGACGACGGTCACGGCGCATCCCCACAGCACGGCGAAGTATCGGTAGCCGTCGGCTGAAGGACTGTAGCAGGAGAAGTTGTGTGGGTGGGCGGTGTGGTTGATGCAGTTCATCGGCATTCTGTCGAGAAACTGAAGGAAACACAAGATGCTGTGATCAAACACAATAACGAAGAGGAACCGTCCTGGAGGAGCAGCTTCGTCACCGTCACCAACTGGTCCAATAAAGATATTAAATAATGTTGATGGGCTTTCAACATAAATACTCACATTAATGTATTTCATTACTCAAGTTCTTGAACAAGAACAGAACGTAAGAATAGGGTTCAAAACAACAGTAGCAGAACTAGTAGAAGGAGTTATAGATGCATCTTAAACACCACCGCCAGTAGAAAATATAAAAATAAATAAATTAAAAGACAGAGGCAGATTTTGGGAAAATTAATAATAATAAAGACATATAGACAGGCGACCTTTAATTATGCATTCATTATATTATTTCTTTATTACCTGGCAGCTTTTAATTATCAGGGCTCTTAGTTAATGTGCAGATAAACTGAATGAATGAAAACATCTCCCACATTTTTAAATACGCATTTGAAATACTTGATAAAGCATGAAAGAGGAAGAGACAAATGTTTATGCAAATGAACGTAACCGCAAAAGAAATGTCAGGATTGTTCTGAAATGTGAAGTATGAATATCCGCCCACAAAAACTTTACGGGTCGGTCACCGTCTTCATGTGGAACCAGTTTGTCTCGTCCGCTTCTGGCAGCGTAACGACGGCGCATGCAAATACAGCAAGCAAATAAGGTTTTGGGGATATTACACTGTTGATTGATGAGTGTTTCTTCCTTGTCTGTTCAATAAGGAAACGCTGACTCAGCAAATTTAATCTCCAAAACTACGCAGTGCCCCTTTAACGGTACAGCTCGCAGTGCAGATTTATTTGGTTTGTTTTGTCGAAATGCTTCCAGATTTCACTCGGTGTCTGCTGGTTGTCTTCCAGCCTGTGACTTTAGATCGAGTGATTGAAAACGTTGCATAATATCAGGGGCTGTGCAGATCATCTAAATGCAAAATATTCATCAGGGTCACTTTATATTTATAGTTATTAAAATATAATCCTGTTATAAACTGTTTTCTCCCTGTACTGCAGTAGACTGTAGTCTGATCTTCAAACTTAATAAACTGTCTGTAGCTCATTCTGCAGCTCTCCCCATCACATACACTAATATACCAGAGTGATGTCTTTAAATTGCCTGTTTTATCTGACAAACACAGCATTTAGCCGTTTTACCTTCTGTCGTGTTTACTGTTAATACTTTGTTAATCAAAAGTGTTGAAGCAAAGTAAAATGATGCGTTCCTCACCTGTAACGTTGGCGACTTCCAGCAGCTGTGTGTGAAGCTTCATGCAGTGATCTGGTCTGCTGACACTTTGACTTCCTGGACAACACAGTGTTATACTGTTATGCCTTTGTTTACATGTGCCGGACCCTGCCACCTTTCTATCTTCAAATGGGGACTTTGTTTATTCAGGTCTGTAAAAAAATTTATAAATAAATAAATGATATATACATATATATATATATATATATATATATATATATATATATTTCTGCCCTTTAAACCCTTTAAATTTAAATTGTGGGGGTCAGGTGATGTGGGGGTCAGGTGATGTAGGTAGATGATGTAGGGTTCAGGTGATATAGGGTCCAGGTGATGTAGGGTTCAAGTGATGTAGGGTTCAGGTGATGTAGGGTCCAGGTGATGTAGGGTTCAGGTGATGTAGGGTTCAGGTGATGTAGGGCTCAGGTGATATAGGGTTCAGGTGATGTGGGGGTCAGGTGATGTAGGGTTCAGGTGATGTAGGGGTCAGGTGATGTGGGGTTCAGGTGATGTGGGGGTCAGGTGATATAGGGTCCAGGTGATGTAGGGCTCAGGTGATGTGGGGTTCAGGTGATGTGGGGTTCATGTGATGTGGGGGTCAGGTGATGTAGGTAGAAGATGTAGGGTCCAGGTGATGTAGGGTCCAGGTGATGTAGGGTCCAGGTGATGTAGGGTTCAGGGGCTGTGGGAGAATCTAATGTAGAAATGTAACAGCCCTTCTGATCCACTTCGGTCCAGCAGGTGGCGGTAAAGCACCTTAAAGCTGTTGTCCAGCCGCCATTAAAACACAAAAGTAGACGAAGAAGAAAAGAAAACTCTTCCTTGGAGACGAGGGACGCTCGAGTGGTCGTCATGCACAAAGTTATGTACATCGTGAAATGTTTAAGTTTCTTAGTGATGTGAAATTGTAGAAAGTTAAAAACGGACTCGAAATGAATCTATGACGCACTTTGTATCGTTAGCTCGCGTTAGCAAACATGGTGTTAGCTCGTATCGATAGCTAGCTAGCTAACACGGCTGTCTCCAGGGCAGAAACGCAACGGACCCGAACTGGGTTAGATGCCGTTAAAATAACCCGTGAAGATGTAACAGTATAGCTTAATGGAAGAAACGTAAGCTAATATTTTTAAAGATGTGGAAACGAGGCGGTCGGAGCTCCGCTCTGGACCGAGCTCAGGCTCTGCTGTCGGCCAAGAGGAGCAGCAGAGGAGACCTGGAGCCAGAACCTGCAGCCCAAACACGGGTTCGTTCCGTTACAGTCAGTTTGAAACGTGTTTAAATGAGCTGTGGGTGATGTAACACTACGAACATGTCCCTCGGTTCCTTCCCTCTGTAGGGTGCTGTGGGTTTGTCTGTGAATAGCAGGTCTGTTCCCCCAAATTCACACACTGTGCTCTCTGATCTGAGCGACCTGTCCTCGGATCATGAAGCTGCTGAGGGTCCTGGTGCTGCTGGTACTGCTGGGAAGGTCCAGGATCCAGGTTCTATCAAGGTACATAACTTTATAATATACATTGCACATTAATGCTTTTATTGCTCAGGACACTACATGCCACAATCAATCAAACTGTGAGGGGCGTTTGTATGTTCAATTTGACTACAAGCTTCCATGTTTTTGTGTCGCTTCCTGAGCTTTTCTTGTTTTCTTCTGCCAGGATGTCAGACCTCAGAGCTCTCTGGGTGGAGGAGGGAGCAGGTTCTTGAAGAAGGCACCACCACCACCTGCAGTAAACAGCTCTCAGTCTCCTGTCAGCAAGATCCGAATGCAGCAGGTGCCAGAACCCAGGTACAGTTCTCTGAATGCAAGTGGAACAAACGTCCCTGATCCTACTTAAAGTATTTCCAGTTCTAATATTTGTGTTTTTCTCTTCACCTCTCACCACCTCTGCTCAGAAATGTTTCATCTTCCCTGCGAGGCTCCCAGACGGCTGCTCTGAGTAGACTGGCTCAAATTGAGAGCCGCATCCGCAGCCGGCAGCAGGTCGGACAGGCATCGAAACCCGCTGAGAACTTAACCTCAGACTTAGGAGTCTCACCTCCACCAGCAGCTGCTCAGCATCTGGAGGCTTCTGTGCAAAACTCAGCACAGTCCAGCAGCGACCAGAGCCTGAGGGGGAAACGTTTCCTCAAGTGCAGTACAGCTGTAGCTCTGAACAACAGTAACACTGCTGCTGCTGCTGCTGCTGCTGCTGCTGCTGCTGCTGCTGCTGCTGCTGCTGCTGCTACGTCTCCACAAGGCCCAGATGTTGGTGTCAGGTCCAGGTCCATAGCTGCTGATGCTACATTAAGAGTAGTGGGTGGCATCAGTCTGGAAAGTGATGAAGAGGACATGAAGAAGCTGCTGGGAGACTCGTTGGACTCAGAAGACAAAAGCTTCCTCACACCTGGGAACAAGGTACCATTTAACTTTAAATTGCAACCAGCCAGGTCTCCTTAACAATACCCACCGGTGTGACTCAGACTGCAGTCGACCATTTAGCAGCCTTGTTGCCTTTATAGAAAGTAAAGAATAGAAACTTTCTTCAGTCAGCACCGTTAGAGGTGTAGCAATCAACTCATAATGTGCAAATTTTAACCAAAAAACAAACTTTCTGCTCTTTACTTTGGACCAAGCTGATTCAATTAAATGATATAATATGAAACTATTGTTAAATACTGCTGGTAAGAGCTGCAAAATGTTCACGCTGCAACAGTTGGTTGATCAATCAATAAAAAAACATTTGCTGATTCCTGCTTCTTAAAAGAATTTTATATAAATATTTAACTTCCGCTGACTGAAAATAGCGTAACGTTGTCTCCGTCTGTTCCACTCTGTGCCCCGACTGTTTGTGTTTGCACCATGTAACTCAGGTGGGCGGTGAGGATCCTCCAGGTGAAGTGTGTGATGCTTTATGGCACCATGCCACACGCCACACAGTACCAACTATATTTTATAGAGAAAATGTTTTCTGGTTCTCCCCTCGACATCCCTCGACTGCTCTGCCTCGTCTCATGGTGATTTACAGTGTCCTGATGGACAGTTAGCTTTACTTGTTGCTATAGTAACTGTAGCTGCTATTAGCTCGTTAGCTCATGTGACCTTACATCAAACAGTATTGATACAAAAGCCCGGGAATTTTATTTAGGACAGCTGTGTTGCACAACATACCAATTCTTAGACGATGTTGCTTTGACTGTGAGGATTTGCTGCCTGTCTTTTTCATGGATGATGTAAATGAAGTGTTTGTGTTTTTGAAACAGTTTGTTGGGAAAAAATGAAGCAATTTATAGACGCCTCTTTGGGTTCTTTAGCACTTTATCACAATTTATAGACTAAACGATAAATCCTGAATATAATCATCTGATGAAACAATAATGACATTAATTGGTAGCTGCAGCCCGAAAACTCTCAGTTCTTTCAGTTCGAACCTGTAGTGTACGTTCCTCTCTTACAGAAGTTGAGCAAAAGCAGTCAGAAGGTCGACTCCACACCTCCACCCGCTGCCGTCCCTCGCTCATCCTCCTCCAACCGAGCACCACCTCGCTCCCCGGCCTCTCCTGCTCGCCGCAGCTCTCCTTTCCGATTCACCGGTCAGCCTCAAGCCCACTTCAGCCCCTCTGCTCTCTCCCCGTCCCCCACTCCTCCCCGCGTCTCCCCTTTTCCTCCTGGAAGACTGAGCTCCCCTCACAGAGCGAGGAGTCCACAGCGCTCCCTCTCCTCCATGTCGGGCCGCAGCGAGGTGCTCTCTCTGGAGGAGCTCTTCCCTGTTGGGCCCGGCTCTGAAGACCCACACAGTGAGATGAGTGCAGTTTCCTCCGAAGGTGAGAAGTTCATAATACATGTTTTACTGACTAACATCACAATCAAGAGTTAAGAGGACTTAAAACCAGAAGGGTTTCAGAATTAACGGTTTAATGACTTGTTGAAAGGCCTGTGATTCTTTATTTAAGGAGGAAACATTGTATTCTTGATCAATAATTATGTTTTATTCTTCACTCCTCATCACATGCATTCAAGATGATCAACAAGGTACTTAAATCATCTCTCTGTGAAGTGCAATAGACAGAAAACAGGATCAATGAGTTTCTGTGCAGTAGAGCTGCATCGATTAATTGAGAAGTTGATTGATCTGTAAATTGTTACAGTCATTTTTCAAGTAAACCTGTCAAACGCTTGCTGGTTCCGGCTTCTAAAATATGAGGATTTGCTGTTTTTCTTCGTCATTAAAGATTCTAAATGAAGAGTTCTACTAAGTGCTCCTTAATGTATGTGTGATACCTTATGCATTAATAGCAGGAGACCTCTAAATAAGTGACAGATCAGTGACAGAAGATGCACTAATTAACCGTGTTGTTGTGATCTTGTATTACTGCAGACTTCAAGTTGAATGTGCTGACGCTAGACGACCTCGTCCCTGCTGATCTTGGATTCACTGATGAAGCACCGGGAACAAAGGTGGGTCGTGACAGCAGTAATGAAGTACACTGGGATAAATACAACTTTTGTAGGTTTTTCTGCTGGAAACGAGGTTGATCAGAGTAAAGAGACTGAACCACAACAGAAAAGTTGAGGGACATCAACCCAAAGCAATGAGCTGAAAGAGCTAAACGCTCTGTAGAGCTGAGGGGAACTGCAGAGGAACTGGGGATCATTTTCTCTGAGTTCACATTTGACATTACAAATCGTCATCTGGCGCATTCGTTAAATAAATTATTGTAACTATTGATCAGTGCAGTTGTAAGTAATGATCAAAAGGTGAAACCAAAACTGAACGCACACAAACAATCTGTTAAAATCATCAGATGCATTGAAAGAAACTTTGACAAAGTTAGACATCTCTCTCCCCCTCGGCTCACAAATATTTATCGGCCACATTGAGATTTAATTTTATTCCCAGAAGGACTTGTGAGACTGATGTGTTTTCTTTCCTCCTGCTGCCTGAAACAGAGAGACGCCAAACTCAGAACACCTGTTCATGGATCCTCGAACAGACAACAGCTGCCAAGACCGAAGGAGAAGAAGAAGGAGGAGGAGGAGGAGGATGAGGAGGACATGCTGGACTACCACAGTGACTTTGAGAGTGAGAGCAGGACAGAGCCGGATCACAGTGCCAGCCTGGTGTCAGAACACCTGCAAGGACACGGAGATGAAGAGGAGGTTGCTTCAGAGGTCAGAGATGAAGCTTCAGATTCAGACATGTCTCGTCGTGAGAGGACAGAAGATGATTACTCGAGTAACTTCTCGGACGCAAGCCGCTCTTACACCACACGGACCTCAGATCACAGTCCAACAGTCAGCAGGAGCAGGGACTCCAGATCCTCCAGATCCTCCAGATCCTCCAGATCCTCCAGATCGTCGGTATCACACAGCAGCCGGAGCTTTTCTCGCCAGTCAATGAGGCGAGCCTCAACTAGAAATGTTTTAAAAGAGGCAGCAGTACAGACTCAGACCGATCCACTGGCTTACGCATGGCCCACCGGTTAGTCCGCCCTACATGGTGTTTGGGCCTCTAATCATCTCTTCCACTGTCACATTTCCTTACAGTAGTCATGAAGTTATCAGGCACCAACACAAGGGAAGTGTAGAGCTTCTGTTTTTTTCTGTTTCTTATCTAAAGCTCTTCTTCCTCTGTAGGTGCAGCAGCTTTGGGTCCCGCAGTGGATGTGAACTACCTTGCTCCCTCCCCGCTGTTCACACATACTCTCAGTGCAGAAAGGGTGGAAGGTGAAAAAATATACAACACAAATACACATAGAAGACTAGAAAGCAGAGGCAACGTCTGAGGGCCCAGTGTGAGTCTGCTGCTTTGTGCTGCAGTGGCACCTGCAGGAAATCATTTGGACTGACAGAAGGTAGATCAGATTAGACTGATCAGGAAAACCCTCCAAAATAATTAGGATAGATGCTTCTATAGCATTTGTGCTACAACTTAACAGTCTGAGTGATGGCTGCTAGCACAAAGCTGTTTTTATATCGCTTAGTTAGCACCATGGGTCTATAAACCTTCATCCAGAGGGAAACCAGGTAGCAAAGTTGTCATTGTGCGACACATATTCCACGCAGTAAGTGGACCAGATGTTCGTGTCTGCTATAGTTGCTAAAGAGTTGCTCAGCCGGCCAAGAAGTAGTCAGGAACAGTTTAAACAAGACAAACGATGTTCATCAGAGAGCTTTAGAGATGCTGATTGTTGGATTTTTTAATCTTTCAATAGCACCAGCAGTTTTCTTCTGTTTCCAGTCTTTATGCCAAGCTAAGATAACTATGTCATGGCTTTAGCTACATAGATATCGTGCAGATAAAAGTGGTATAAATCCACTCATTTTTACCGTCAGCTAAAAAATGAATTAGCATATAATATTTAAGACAGTTATTTGTTTGTTTTCATCTATACTAGTGTATTTCACAGGACCACATTCAACATAAACCCAGTTAATGTCCGTCTGTCCCTCCCTCAGCCATCAGCACCTTCAATCCAGCCGTATTTGCACTCAATGAATTGCTGAAGCAGCAGCTGGCCATGACGAGGCGGTTCATCGAAAGCAGCCGACGCCTTCACACCAGCCTGGTGCGCAGCCTTGAACCGCCGAACTACAGATACACCACGCTGGACGACACCAAGGAGGTAAAACCTGCTCACACTGACACAGTTGTAGAGCTGTCAGAAGCTTTTTACTCCCAAGTTTGACTCAACAAACGTAGTGACTGTTTCATCACTGCTGCACAGCTTCAGTGGTTGATGTTTTCTCACTATATTTTCCTCTCTGCATGATGAAACATTAATTTGCTTTAATGCAGATGTTTGCTGCATTCTGATTGGATGTAGCTGCTGTGTTGTTCAGTTTAGTAGAATAATCAGTCTGCGTGATGAGACAAGAGAAGTAAAACTAACAGAAACCAGTCATCGTTTAAATTGGTATAACATTTCAAACTCAGGACAGCATTTAAAAGATGACAACTCTCTGAGCAGTAACCTGACACCTGAAGATATCTCTCACACACACCACAATATTACTTTTATTCTCTCCACAGTATATTCGCAAACACAGATCTCCCAAACTGACAATGGAGGAAGCCTTAGAGGAGGCGCTGCAGGAGATGAGGACCCACCATCATATCTGACCGAACTGAATAACGGATGTCATGAATTAATGAACCCATGTGTTTGGAACAAGAGACATTCACCGTGTTGTTCTTATTTAAATATGTTTTATACATCAGTGTTTTTCTACCGTGGGAAGAAGAAGAGTACTCGTTGGTAATAAATCGATGAGCTGGACTTTGTGTTACTGCATCATGATTGTCTGATTAAATACATTGGTTAAATAAATCCCAAAAGAAGTTTATTTCCGTGTCTACGAATGCGTCAACATGTTTTCTGAAAGAAGAACGATGTGGAAACGATTACACTTAAAGGGTCACTCCACCAATTTTACACATTGAAGTGTGTTTACAGGACTGGAGAAGTGCTGTACTGTATACTCCAGAGGAAGCTGCATGTAAGCTGATAAATTGCCTCCATTGAAGTCATTCAGTTGCATAGTGGCATTGTGGGTAATGTAGGCTTCTACAGGGACATAGAATGTGTGGAATGAAACCTTTTTTCCTTTTTCAATTACCCACAATACATCTCAGCTACTGAGTTACCACTGGAGGCATTTTATCAGATCACATGCAGCTTGTATGTGTTTTACATGTGTATTCGGACCACCTGTAAACACACTTTAATGTGTAAAAATGGTGGAGTTACACTTAACCTATGCATTTTTTCAATATCTTGCATATTCTCCAAAGGGAGTCACTCTCTCCTACAGAAAACACTGCTGCACTGCCTGAAACACCTGGTTTTAAGTCGAGCCTTTACTTCTGTAGCTTATGTGCATCACTATGTAACAGGCGTCATATAAATATATATATATTTATATATATTCAATGATACATACATACTAAGACATCTCGCTTCTGTTTAATCTTTGGGGAGAGTTGCACATTGCATTATTTAGCCAGGTAGGATGTAGCCAATTAGAGTAAGGTGTGTAAAGCTGAGCAAGGTAGTGTGATCAAAAATAACAGCGCTTCAGCAGTAGCAACTGTGTGTCTGCTGACTGACTGGAGAGTATATATATTTAAACATATTATACCAGGACCCCCAAACAAAAGTACAAGCCTGAAAATTAGAATAACATGACCTCTTTAATTTCAATGCATGCTATTTTTATTTTGGGTCATTGCTGCATTCAAAGAGGGAGTGTAATTAGCCAACAAGCATCAGCCGAGACAATCAACTCACCTGGCACTGCTCCCATTTAACCATCTTCATAAATGATCGACTGGCTGAATAAAGACGCCCGCGAGTGAAGTAACAAAATGTTTATTTTAGAAAATAACACGTACAGTACGTATACAGTCACACCAGAGCTTCCAGTCTTCATCACCAACAATAACTTGAAATGTTCTAATGATAAGTGCAGGATTTGACAGAATCTAAAGACAAACTCCGATGTCAGGATCCAGGAACATTTATAAGTGATATAGGAGGGCTATGTGGTGTTGGTGGGGCTGTTGAAGGCACAGATTCAGGGTGGAGCGTGGACGGTCAGTAGGGGTCGTTGAAAGGGTAGTGAGGATGTCCTGCATCCCTGGGAACACGTTCTCCGTCCACCTGCAACATCAGAACCAGAGTTGATACAGTGTTCGTGTTTACTCAGACTTGGACTCAAATATATCGTCTCTTATCAATGTAAAGAGAAAAGACATCATGTTTCCCAGAGCGTACTCACTTGGATCATTGGTACGATGTAGCGCCAGCCTTTGTTCAGCGCTGTAATACTTTTCATTTCCTCCGCTTCAAGGGTGAAGTCAAACACCTGACGACAAACACAAATCAACACCTCGCAACCCGCACAATATCCTTTAAAACGCTTTAGTTACTTGAGGACAAAACTGAACCTTAATAAGATATTCATAAATTCTCCATCTAAAACAAACAGCCTCATGGTTTGGAGATTAATGAAACTTTACTCCACCTGAATGTTCTCTTTGATGCGGGACTGTGTCACACTCTTGGGGATTGTTACCACTCCTCGTTGTGTCTGCCACCTGCGAGTACAACAAACATGTGTTCATGTTCAGTCACTGGAGAGATCCTCAATCAGGTCAGCGTATATTAGCCCCCCGCGGTACAAACTCCAAAAATGGCATTGTTTTTTCCTTTTCTTTCCCACTAAAATTGTGACTTCCACTGCCTCAACACACCTGATTCAAATGAAAGGGTCTTTTTCAGGCTTCAGCTGAAAAAAACACGTTTTGTGCAAACATTCTCCAAAATATTTCCAACAATGTTCAAACCCAGAGGTCCTGATATTGCTCAATATAAGGCTGCGATCGCCCGTGTCTATTACAGGCAGGAAGTCAGTCAAAGTGACTAAACACATTGGGAATAAAACTTTAAAACATGATCTCATTGGTGAAGATTTCTGCACGAGTCAGATACATTGTTATCGTTAATGATGGTCGTTAGACAATGACGACAACAATTCCCACGATCCCAAATTACTTACTAATCACCTTAGGATAATCTGAGCAGGAGACTTCTTATATTTCTCTGCGAGAGCAGCTATCACAGGCTCCTCGAGCAGAACCGGTTCGTCTGGATGTTTCCAGGCCCGGTCGGGAGAACCCAGAGGACTGTAGGCCGTCATCACCAGGTTCCGGTCCCGACAGTGGGCCAGCAGCTCTACCTGGGCCAGGTAAGGGTGCCCCTCTACCTGTCCAACCAAACAGAGAGATATCAGGGGGGGTCTGTAGCCATCAGAACACCCAACATGACATGCTACAGCTGGGTCCACACAAACGGGCTGTACCTGTAGCACAGTGGGTTTGATGCTGGCCACAGACAGGATGTCATCAATCTGCCGACTGTTGAAGTTGGACAGGCCGATGGATCTGACGTGGCCCTTCTCCACCAGCTTCTCCATGGCAGCCCAGGTCAGCTTGTAGTCTATATCGTCATACAGCAAAGTGCCATCCTCCTTTTTGGGGAAAGGATCGTCTCCTCGTCTAAATGATATTCAGACGGAGCCACAGAGGGAAGATTTAAAAGGAACCAGGGACAAACTGGAGTAGTCAAAAAATAAAACTGTTGAAAGGTAAATGCAGTGATAATATAATGTTAAATGTTTTATTTTTAAATCTAACTACACTGTTATCTTGTAATGAAATTCTAAAGACATCTTTGTCTGACCAACTGTTAATTAGCTCTTCATCCAAGACAACAACAGGGAGTTTTCTGTGTGATTAAACTTGGGAATCATCTCATTATTAGACGTTGGCAGAGGTTGAGCTCACTGGAAGGCGTAGGGCCAGTGGATGAGGTAGAGGTCCAGGTACTCCAGCTTCAGGTCCTTCAGAGTCTTCAGGAGGGCCGGCTCCACGTCCTCTGGGTGATGTCGGGTGTTCCACAGCTTGGATGTGATGAACACGTCCTCTCGTCTCAGGGCCTGAGGCACAGACGACGTGTCCAGATATAGTTTGGTAAAAAGTAAGTGTCTTGACATTTCAGAACAAGAAAGACAACAATGTCCTATCAACCCCCCAAGGAGACATTTTGTGTCATGGTAATCCAGCAGTTGCTCACCTTGCCGGGGCCGAGCGTGTCCTGTAAGGCTTCTCCAATCTCCACCTCGTTGCCATAGATGGCTGCACAGTCAATGTGGCGATATCCTGCCTCCAAGGCCCAAACAACTGCTTGCTTCACCTGTTAGCGGGAGAAAATAAAACACTGTTAAACACGGACTTTAAAAAGGTCACACAGATTTGTGCTGTCATGCCTCCATCATCTGTAAGGTCTGAATCTAGCTAAATATTACATTCCATGATTACACATTCCATCCTCCACACTGATTGTTTGAAAGAAAAACAAGTAATCAACAGATTTTACAGATATGGCTGGGAAATGTATTTGTGTGTGTCAGCGGTTCAACATTAATCGGTGGCTAAAAAATCCAGTGATTATTCTCCGTGGGTTCACTACGAACAACATTTCTGACTTGACACAGTCATTAGATGCATTCCTAACGTAAAAATACCGATTAGTGCAGCTCTGATATGGAGGATGAGGAGAAGTGAATGTGCACAGACACAAAGAAAGACTGACATTCAGCTGCAAGAGAGCACAATCATATCACAGAAGGCTATTTCTCAGACGGTTTTGTTAAAATACAGGAGATCGGTGCAGCCTCTACCTTTCCTGGCTCACTCTTCCATGTTCCCAGTCCGAGGAGGGGCATCTTCCGCCCCGTGTTGAGAACTGCAAAGTCATTCATGCCTCTCTGAAGCACCTAAAAAGGAAAAGCAGAGGAGGATTCAGTCAGCGAGGGGAGCTGCTCGGCTTACTCTGATGTTTAAAGCTGCAGGAACAAGAATTTTATGTAGAAACATGAGTGATGCACTGGATTTGAGACGCCATCTGATGTGTGAGATTTTCTTACTGCTGACGTATTCCGATATTACTGGCCACCTAATTGCAGGGAACGTAAAGTCTCTCCTATCGTGGAAATAATATATTGTTATGCCTGTTCTTATCTTGATAACCTACTGGCAACTGCAGACGAGAACTACTCAGTCAACGGATCACATCACTTACAGTAATAAGAGCATCATCTTATCAGCAGAGATGTTTATTCCGAGCCAGTGCTGATATTTCATTTTAAAGCCTGTATCAGCGAATACAGCTGACGTGCATCTCTTTAAAATACATCAGCCTGATTAAGCTAATTAGACCAGGGTTGCAACGTCACGACATTTTCACGATACACTATTACACAATTTAATTGGGATGAAAGCAGAAGGGTTTTCTGGTTGAACAAACACTTTGTCCTGACAGATATGAACTTGACATGAATGAGGATTTTTCAGTGAAATGCAACAAGCAAAAAGAGGCAAAGGCTTCCACACGTACACGTAACGAACACATCAGTACTGTGGTTAACGAGAAACCTCTACTAAAGCAGTTCAGGCAGAACTGAGAGGAAACACACAATCATGAGTTTACGAACTTCAGCAAATGTTCTAAAGCAACAGTACAGCACGAGTGGCAAAGATAGAAAGTCAGTTCAACAAAAGATGGAGTTGGCAAACTGTCAGCTTATCGAGAGCGGGTCAATCCCCAAAGCACGTCATGATGATAAAGCATGCACCAACATTTCTTAATTCCCTGATGGTTTCCACCACACAGCTACAACTTGAGAGCTAACGTCAGGAGAAAGCTGCAAGACGTGCTGATCTAACACGGCACGAAACTGTCTACATACGAGTAAAAATGTCGTGCCCATTCTGAAGTTGAACAGAATAACTTACTTTAACTCAAGTCCCACTTGATTCTGGTTTAAAGCTGCGTAAAAAAGGATCTTCTTTTGCAGAAAATGAGTCGAAGCACATACAGAGTTCTGCCAGCTGACCGTCGAAGGAAAGAGAGGAAGTGATGACTTTGCATTTTCCTCAAAAGTCACCAGACTGAGCTGAAAACTCTCAACACACTCTGAGAGGATATGGAATAAGTTCCTTTAATGAAACAAAAATCACTGCATATGTCAACAAAGAGAGAACCAGAACCAGAACCAGACACTGTAAAGCTGCTGCTTTGCTGCAAACAGACGGAACCAACTTTGTGATATTTTATGTGCATGTTTTATACTTTGCTTATTTTCAAGTCCTGGGAAAGTTAAAACGTTCAGTAATGTCAAACATTTGTGTGCCAGCCATGTTTTTCTCTGCCACCCTTGTCTGCTAAAACTAAAACTAAAACCTGTCCTGTCTTCCTTTGTCTTAGACGCTGCTTCTGTTGCTTAAAGGTTAACTACGCAAAATTCACATATTAAACATTAACACAAGTGTGTTACAGGTCCTGGGGAGCACTACGTCATATGTGATAAATGTAGTAGCCTTTAAATCCTTTTATGGCTCCTAAAAAAGCTGCATGTAATCTGATAAATGCCTCCATTGATTCAACTCAGTGGCTAAATTGCATTGTGGGTAATGTAGGCACCAGGTTTTAAAAAGCAGTCCTACTAGTCTCGCATTGCAATTACTCATTATTGACAGTTTAAAAACAAATTATCAAAATAGACAAAGCAGAGATATTGCGCTAGTTATCCTGCACATGCTTCCTTCTTCTCATAACCTGCCACCTACATTTCCCACAATGCACCTCAGCAGCTAACTTGAATGGGGACAAAAATGATTTAATCGTGTGGCCAAACTAAATGTTATAGGACCGAATAGCTCAAACTATGAAAGAGAAATAAGTCATTTCTCGGGGGGTTGTGACTCTAAAAAGAACGTATCCACTGTTTTACAGACGCTTCTTTGACAGTGGGTTTGTTGTTGTTTTCTCGTCCGTTACAACTGTTTCTGGCAAATATGTATCACGGTAATGTGGGTATGAATGACATCACTGGAGGCAATTTATCAGATTACATGCAGCTTCCTCTAGAGCCACAAACCACTTCATACTACTATTATCACATATGCAGTAGTACTCTGCCAGTAAAACTGGTGGGTTCACCCTTTAAAATCACCCACAATGCAACCTGACAGTAAAATAAACCAACGTTGAGCCGCTGAGCTGAGAAAACCTAAGTGAAAGTAAAACACCAGCTGTCAAATACATAAAAACACAAACATACATTTTCCAGACGTTTCCAAACATCTAGCTGTCAGCTGATGTTTCGGGGAGGTGAAGTCACGCGCCACACAGCCACGCCCAGGTGACTGACCTCGAGCTCAGAACCCCAAAATGTGTAAACATGTAGCGACCGTTAGCAAGCAGCGGTGATGCAATCAGACTCCTAGCGTTGATTACGTGATTATAACAGACTAATAACTGTGTTGTCACTCAGTAGATCCGCTCTTTGACCTCTCTGTCATCTGTTCTCGAGCCCAAATCAACAAAAAATGGCCAGAATAAACAATCAAGTCACCTCCAGTCGGTGCTAACACAACAGCTAGCTTTAGCTTTAGCTTCTCCTGAAAACACTCCTCGCGCTTGACTGATTAGCTTTTTATTCGACGCTTCGAGGTTAAGACATTCTCATGAAACTATCGATTCACTCACCCTGTCACCGGTGTCAACACATAAACGACGGAGCATCCGCTTAAACACCTGACATCTGAATGAGAGCATGACCCGGCGCAGCTCGGCAGAGAAACGACGTTCGTCATTAGCAGCAGCTGCTCCTCTCATCCTCAGTTAAAGTAGACAACTTACCGTTTCAAGACGTTAAAAACCTGCGACTTCTTCCTGTAGTCCTCCCGAGCAGGACAAGTGTGTGAGCGTGTTGTTTTTTGTTGTTGTTGTTTTTTTTTCCACTGCCAAATGTTCAAAAACACCACCTCATTTTGGTGACGTTTCCTCTTCCGGGATGATGTTTCCTCTACTTCCGGTGAGGATGCTGTCCAGTCCTGGGAGGACATGAGCTGACAGATGAAGAGATGCAGAGAAGAGATGTTTAACATGAATATAGAGTCACCATCGGTTATGATCAGGCTTTACAAACAAAATGTATTTTTGTATTTTGATGATGGGAAATCTTCAAATCCAAGCTTAATATTTATATGAATGCGCTGTATAATAATTAAAGTGAAAATCTCACCAAAATGCAACTTAGGCTTTTTTTGTTAATGTACCCGAGTCAAACCTTCATGTAAAAGCATAATTACAACGAAAGAGGCACTTCTAAGATTTACCATATTTTCGTTTTCGGGTCAAACTCATTTGTAATGGGAGTGCAAAGGACAAATTAGCAATAGCATCAAAATCTCTATTTTTAAAACAGTAAGAAGGCTCGACACAACATGAAACTTTGCTCGTGGTATCACCAGGGTCTCTACACATGAACACGAGCATTGAGAACATTGTTTGTGTACACAGAGTTTACTAAAAAGAAGGTTTTTGAACAACTCACGTTAGCAGTAGCTTGTTCCGCTCGCCGCCGTCATGGCAGCCGAGAAGTGTCGATCTCAGAATGTGACGTAACCTGGAGGACAGTTAAGGTGGAACTACTGTCTTCCGGCAACAACTATCTACGCCAGATCTCACGTGACTTTTCCGGCTTTTGATTTCAGTATTGTTTCATATATGAGGCTCCTTTTTTAACTTCAAGGTCGATATTGTTTTTTGCTAACGACAAAACAACAAATTATCCTGCATTTATATGGAACTAAGCTTTAGGAGCGTTCCACCTTAACTGTCCTCCAGGTTACGTCACATTCAGAGAGCGACACTTCTCACTGGCAGGACGGCGGCGAGCGGAGGAAAGATCTGCTAACGTGAGTTGTTCAAAAACCTTCTTTTTAGTAAACTCTGTGTACACAAACAATGTTCTCAATGCTCGTGTTCATGTGTAGAGACCCTGGTGATACTACGAGCAAAGTTTCATGTTGTGTCGAGTCTTCTTACTGTTTTAAAAATAGAGATTTTGATGCTATCGCCAATTACGAAAATACGGTAAATCTTAAAAGTGGCTCTTTCTTTGTAATTATGCTTTTACACAAAGGTTTGACTCACATACATTCACAAAAAAAGCCTAGGTTGGATTTTGGCGAGAGCTTCACTTTAAATGCCATTAAATGCCAAAAATTGTCTCATTAAAGAGAAAGAAAGAAAAAAAGAAAAAAACATTTAAACAAGTTAAGAAATAGGAAAGTAAGCCAAAATAGAAGAGGTTTAAAAGAGACTAGACTCAACGAATAAAAGTCTGAGTGCAGTTTAAAACCTTGAAATTGCTTCAGTGAAAGGCAGTAGCAAACAAAAAGGTCTTCAGTCTGGATCTAAAAGAGGTGAGAGTTGGAGCAGAACGCTGCTTCTCCATGATTAGTTTTGACTGTAGGGACAGAAAGCAGACGACTGTATTATTTGTCAAACAGGAAGCCAGTGTAAAGATCTAATAACTGCAGGGATGTGATCTGCTTTTCTGGTTCTCGTTACGAGTCGAGCAGCAGCGTTCTGAATCAGCTGCAGCTGTCAGATGGATTTTGTTAGAGAATCCTGTAAAGACACTGTTACAGTGGTCGAGTCTGCTGAAGATAAATGCATGGACAAGTTTTTCCAAATCCTGCCGAGACATAAGTCCTGTCGAAACACGTCACTGGGTCCTATAAATTACGTTGGCACACACACAGCATAAATTATTACAATTTCAGAATGAATATCTAAGAATGATGTAGCTGCAGCTCCAAATCTCAAGCAAACCAATGCAAAACATTACCTCCGACAACTTTTATGCTAATAAAGTGAATCAGCACAGAATTAAAGAGGTTTGAGTACATAGTGTTCAGGCAGAATCTCCAAATGTGTCATTTTGGAACATTTCAACTATATTTTTCTCTTAAATGTTACCATCAGCACCCAAAAAATAGCCCAATTGAGCTCCGCTCTGGTTTCTTCCGCTGTCAGACTGTCAGCTTCAAGCTCCACTGATCTTAATAATGTTATTTTTGATGTTTGAATGTAACCTCAGAGGACAAGATGATGAATGTCTGTGATCTGCCGCTTCCCTTTGGCTAAAGAAGAGAGAAGGAACATAAAATAGCTTCAAAGGAAGAGACAGAAACCTCCACGGAGAAGCAAAAAAATATCATTTTATTTTATGATATTCAGAATGAGGCTTTGATGTCTAATTACTTGTTTTCTTCTACAGTTGCTTAAGGCATTATCGTGAGGCACAGACAACTTTTGAAGAAATGCAAAAGCAAACCTCCCATCAGAAATAAGTGGAATATATGTGTGCAAGACAGTAGAACGGAGGTCGTTTATAAGTTTCCCCCAGTATTTAACCTGTACAATGTAATTTTCTGGACAATAAATGCACATTTATAACCACATTAATCATAGTAAAGCAATATTTGTTTTCATTTGAACTACGCTATGTTTATAATCTTGCAGAAAATGTTGGTATATTTGATGGAAACAACATTTAGAACATGCTATTCTATTGTTTTTGTTGCATATTGTATATAGTACTTTATCTTATTGCTTCTATTTTTGCCCTTATATTTTTATTGTATTTGTAGTGAATATACCTGCAGCTATGATGATCTATCTATCTATCTATCTATCTATCTATCTATCTATCCATGAGTGGGTGTAGTGACGCTCCCTGCCGGCAGGGGCGCACTGCAGACTGCACGAGCTGCCTGCAGAGGGGGGGAGACCGGAACCGGAAGTAACATCGACATCAACAACCTGAGTCACAACAACTCGGACAAAACTTTCACTCTCGTTAAAACTAAAACGCCTTTTAAAGTTATTTCACTCGCTACAAATGCTGTTTTAACACCGGGTGTATTATGGAGGAGGTGTTTCCCTGCGCGGCGCGGAAGTGGTTTGTGTTAACGCTCAAGCTCGGTGGCTAATTTAGCCAACTGGAGCAGTTAGCTAAGTTAGCTAAGTTAGCTAACTTTCTGTCAGCTGACTGGAGTGAATTCATTTTGACAGCCTCGGTAAGCGAACAGTTGTGTAATATGCCCAGGTGTTTCTCCGAGCGTAGTTTTAACAAGGTTGTGGGTGTAGCTGGATTGTCTGCTAGCTCTCGCTGACACGTCCTGGTCGTGGTTTTATGCGGCGCCGATAGAGCCCCGGTTCGCAATGCTCCTGCAGCTGCTCCCACCTGTCAACTAGCTGGCTCCCCTCCTCCTGTCTCCCCCCCCGTCTCTCTCCCCCCTCCATGGCTCACTGCGGCTCCTCCGCGCAGAACGCAAAGGTACAGACGCCACGTCCGGACAGCATCATGCCATCGTCGGGCAGCGTAGACCAGAGCATGAAGCCGGTGCTCTTCGAGATCTTCGGCGAGATATGGACCGTCCAGTCGCGGCTCGGCCAGGGGGTCTCGGCCTCGGTGTACCGGGTCAGCTCCGGCAGAGCCGCCACCGCCGCTGTGAAGGAGTTCCAGGCCGACACTCAGGGAGGAGACTACGGGTATCACAAGGAGAGGTCCGTGCTGGAGGACATCCAGGGGCATAAAAACATCGGTAAGGATTTTTTACTCATTCCTAAAACATTTGGAAGTGTGTACGAATATGAGTGGTCTCAGGCTGCCCCCCATGTAGCCTCACAGTGGTCTAAAATCTACACACACCTGTACAGAACATGTATATCATGGCAGACTTCAGGTACAATCATTTCTACAGCTCTCATTTGACTGTGATGGATGACAGGGGCAAAAAACATTGATGAAATTGGGTCCAGTAATTCATTTTTTACAGATTTTCTGAAAATGCATACAGTGATTCTGAGATTTAGTTTGAAGGCTGTACATGGTTTTTCTGTAAGCTGATGTAAATGTGACCGTGCAGGCTGAGCTGTTTGTAACGACCGATGTGTTCTCCTCTCAGTGACGCTGTACGGGGTGTTCACCAACAACAGCTGTATGGGTGTCACTACCCGCTGTCTCCTGCTGGAGCTCCTGGATGTGAGCGTGTCGGAGCTGCTGGTGAGAGGCAGCAGTGGTACCCAGGGTGGGAGGTAAGTCGAGTCATGATGTCACTGCTTCTCACACAGTCTGCTCTGACTGTGGCAGGCTGTCCGTCATTCAGCCTGCCTTCATTGATATAAATGGGGTGGAGAAATTAATAGAAAAAGGTGCCAGTATAATGTAATTCAGTTAGACAGCAACCCAAAATAAATGCAACCTCTGGCCGATCATCGTAAAACATCGTAACCTTCATGAAGGGAAGATTTAATGCAGTCAAACTGTTGTATTAAGCAACATTAGTTTTATCTAGGTGGTCCTAATGAATTGGCAACACTGTACATTGTGTTGCCAAGAACGCAAACTTGCCCAGTAAAGCTGATTCTGAGTCTGATTTGATTATGCATGCTATAGGCTGCAGTTGCTGTATTCAGGAGAGATTTCCTTTTGACTTAATGCTGTCACATCTTGTGTCAGACCCCAGCAGGGCCACTCCATGTGGCTCGTCCAGCACTGTGCCAGAGACATTCTGGAGGCTCTCAGCTTCCTCCACAGGGAAGGATACGTCCACGCAGACCTCAAGCCACGCAACATTCTCTGGAGCGCCGACGACGAGTGCTTCAAGCTCATCGACTTCGGCCTCAGCTTCAAAGAGGGGAACCAGGTGAGTGCGTCTGGGGATTTGTAGGTGTGTGGAAAAGTAGCATTGTGCCTCTAACTCTCTCCTGCTCTCACCTCCTCCAGGATGTCAAGTACATCCAGACAGACGGGTATCGCGCACCGGAGGCGGAGCTTCAGAACAGCCTCGCTCAGGCCGGGGTGGAGATGGACGTGGACTCGGGCTGCACGTCTGCCGTGGACCTGTGGAGCCTGGGAATCATCCTGTTGGAGATGTTCTCAGGAATCAAACTCAAAGACACCATCCGCTCGCAGGAGTGGAAGGTATGACAGAGCTCTGCTTGGAGGAGATGGCTGATGTAAAGTTAACTTAGCAAGATTGAATTCTTTTTAGAAATGGTGAAAATTAAACAGATTTGATGACTTAAGGTGTACTAATCGATGCAAATAGTGGACGTGTGATTTCTGCCGTTAGACAATATGTGTTTGACTAAATAGATCTGTATTTGTAACAGTAAGCATGACAGTTGCCCCTGATGAACAGTGAAATTAAAATATTATATCAGTCAGGTATAGGAGTAAAGAAAAAGAAAAGGAACACTTGTCTGTTCTCCTCTCTGTTAGGATAACTGTGCTGCCATCGTAGACCACATCTTTGCCAGCAACAGTCTCGTGTGTCCTGCCATCCCCGTCTATCACCTCAGAGACCTTATCAAAAGGTAACTCCTCTCACATGAGATGCGACCATTATGCCGTGTACTTCACTGTGTACTGACCTGCTTTCCCGTGGAAGCAGAGGACTCTTGTCTGCAGCTAAGCATCAGACTTGTGTTGCTTTGTGTCTGCAGCATGCTTCTCAACGACCCAAAGCAAAGATGCACAGCTGAAACTGCCCTGCTGAGCCCATTCTTCAGTATTCCCTTTGGTATGTGTCAATATTTGAGACTCGCACCAAAATCAACACAACTATCAGTGCGCCATATTTACCTACGTGTGTGTGTGTGTGTGTGTGTGTGTGTGTGTGTGTCAGCGCCTCACATTGAAGACCTGGTCCTGCTGCCCTCTCCCGTCCTGCGTCTGCTCAACCTGATCGATGACAGCCATCTGCACAATGATGAAGAGTATGAAGGTACAGCAGCATGTTGTTCATTTCGTGTGACTCAGAGCGGAATGACTTGATTTCCTGTTTCTTCTGAGCGTGTAGAGGTTGAAGTAACCTTTCATTGTTTTCTGCCAGACATACTGGAGGACATGAAGGAAGAGTGCCAGAAGTACGGCTCAGTGGTTTCTCTGCTCATCCCCAAGGAGAACCCCGGGAAAGGACAGGTGAGACTGTTGATCCGTGAACAAGGAAACTTTTAAACGTTTCAGTTAAAGTGGGAACAAGAGGAGATACAGGGGAATAATTAATGAGTTCATTCAGTCGTTCTGTTTTCTGTGCAGTATAATTATTTGCGAAGTCTGCAGTCAGAAAGTCACGCAACGCACAGCCACCAAGTATCTGTTTACACGTCAAAATGAGCTGTTAAACACAAAGTACAAAACAAAACAAAATTTAAAATGTGGCTGCTGAAGAACAGACTGCTCGAAAACAACCACAGTCGACGCAGCTGCACGTCTGAGTTAAGACACGAGTTCAGTCGTTCGCCCAGTAATTCCTCTTCCTGTCCTTCATGTGTCCACCAGGTGTTTGTGGAGTACGCCAACGCCAGTGACTCCAAAGAGGCTCAGAGGCTGCTGACGGGCCGCACCTTTGACGGGAAGTTTGTCGTGGCCACCTTCTACCCTCTCAGCGCCTATAAAAGAGGTTACCTGTACCAGACCGTGCAGTGAAGACCCACAGCTCACTTTACACCTTCTGCACTGTTTGCATGCTACAACACTACTGCACAGGGCAAGTTACTACAGCCGACACAGAATCACGAGCGGATGCCCTGCAGGTCGAGTTCAGATGATTCAGTTATTAGTGAGTGTAGTTCAAACTTCTGCATGTCATCATGTGGTTTCCTACAGTAGATTCTGTGTTTCACGCGGAGTGTGAATTGAACTCTGCTGTGAGGAGCGACAGCATCTTTATATCTGCCGCCTGCAGTCTGTGCACGGCTCATATCAGTGCACATCCATGTAGTGCTTTATAAGGTGACCTTGAATCCACCTCATGTAACGACACTAGTTCCTGTTCTAGCTTCCATTTCACTCTCGTTCGTTTAATGAAATCACCACGCTGGAGGAAAAAGATCTTCTGATGAGGGTCGCTCGAGCAAAAGCCTTCGTCAAATGATCAAAATTAGAAAGTTTGAGAATCTGCGCTCGATATAACTAAATAGTTCTACATATCTGAGTAGTTTCATCTCTTAATATATTATTAGTAAAATCAATTAATCTCATCTGTTGAGTCAGAGATGTGATTAGAAACTTGTAGATAAAACTAACCTGAGTTTCTTCTGCGGTGACATATCTTGTTACATGAATGATGATAATTATTGTTACCTGTATATGAGAGGAAACAGCGTGGGACGAGGGGACACGCAGGTGAACTCTGCTTGGTTTCAGGGAGAAGTGGTTTGGAGTGACCTCGCTACAACTCACTTACTCTCCGATATTATCCGAGCGAGCCGAGGCGGCAGCTGAATAGTCCTAAAAAAAACATTTCCTGTGTCTTTTCCTCAACACTTTCCCGTGAGCTCGATAGAAAACAAGTTCACGAAAAGAAGAAGAATTCACGAGGAATTAAGAATAACACAACTGTACTCCTCAAAGGGCAACAAAGAAATATGAAACGGCTTCTAATTTCCTTTCATAAAGGACGGTCCAGGAGACAAAGGAAGGAAGTGTTGAAGCAATTTTTCTTTGTACTGAGAGATTTTGAACAGCTCTTATAATCTGTGTTCGGATACTTCAATGTCATTTATCTCAGTCAGGAAAAAGACTATTCCACCGCAGCCCGGCGCTCCTCGTGCCCACCTGTCCCGTAGCCTTATGTTTTGTAGCTTTCTATTTACAAAGTCTACATACTCTGAGAATATTTGTACTATCAGCTGAGTGATGCTCCTGTGTGTGAGGGCATAGAGTGAGTTTTGTGTTTTGAATGCAACACTGAAAGGGCACATGAACAAGACGTAAATATTTTGGTGTACGTGCTGAAAATGATCAAAGATCTGACGTGTGAATGCAATCACAAGTGTCCGACAACTTTTGTCCAGCTGGAAAATGAGTCTGTGAACAAAATAATCGCAGTTGTTCCAACATAGAAAGATGGATAGAATCTAGAAAAACATCCTGTAGCTTTCTGAAGCTAACTGCGCTTTAATTTAACTTGTAGGCGCGGTGTGATATGAGCAGCAGCGTCGAGCATTGTAACACTCTTAGACGATGCAGAGGTGAGCAGCAGTTTAAAGCCACTGTGTGTGTGTGTGTGTGTGTGTGTGTGTGTGTGTGTGTGTGTGTGTGTGTGTGTGTGTGTGTGTGTGTGTGTATAGAGTAACGAATGTAAACAAATGTTTCTAATAGCGTAGGTTGCTGTTGTAGAAAAACTAGCACAGTCTTTGTATCGGACATTTTCAAATCCTACACTTAGTGGCTTAAAAGATTGTAAAGCACTGATGCAAGATGAAGAGCACCGTGCAGTGGTTACTGTACTAAACACACAGATAAAGTGTGATATCATGCAATCTTTCAAGTGCAGTTTGTGCATGAACCAGTGGATTAATCCCCAAAAATGCAGGACTCAGAATTGCTGCACACTTCTGTCAGTTTCAAGAAGTGTTGCGAGTCGCACGACAACGTATTGAGCTTTTCTGAATCAATAATACAACAGAAAAGTCATGAAATGTAAAACAAATATTTAAATGGAACAACTATATCAGTTTTACTAATAGAGTCCAGGAAAAAGCGGGATAATGTTCGACAGCAGCGACTAAGATTCAGCAAGTTGTGGTGTTTTTGCAGCGTGGAATGTAGGTTAGAGATAGTTGTGTGTTGTGGTTTTCTTCTCTTGCTTCCACTTCATGGTAACCATGGGAAAAACAAAAATCGTACCCATCGAGCCCGCTGAAACATCAGATGATTTCTACACAAGTGCCCTATGACATTGAAGCTCGCTAACTAACCAAAATGCTGCTATAACAACAGGTTGTGCTACACCTGCGTGCATCGATTCCTAATGTAGCCCGAGCCATCGCAGATGCCTTAGAGCGTAATGTCCTCCAGCCGGGAGCAGAACCAGACTGTGCAGCAACCTGTTTGATTCATCAAGTTGTTTAAGGCTCATTTCTCAGACTACAAGTGAAAATAAGAGTTAGTCTCATTATGCAAATTGTCGATGTTAGCTACAATAAATGCTATTAAACTACAGCGTGACCAGTGTGCTAATGCTGGAATTAGCTAAAACAGATACTATTAATTGATTATAAACTGGTAAGCTAATACTCGTATTTCCTACGTAAATGCTAATGTACGCATTGGCTACATTGATTTATATTAATTGATACCAGCATGCTATTGCTGGTGTTGGGATTGGTAAATGCTAAACAGATGCTCAACTACTAAATACTAAAATGCTTAACTAACATAAACTGCTGTTTAGCGTTTAGCTACATTACTTGGTAACTGAAAGAGTCGCACACGTGGGGAGGAGTCAGTAAAGTCACTGTGTGTTGTGCATTATAAAGCCATATTTACCTTCAGTTTGCTAATTTTAGCTGACATCTTGGCTGTAGGCTCAAATTCTCTTCCTCCTCTGATAGTTAAATTAAAGTCGTCTGTTGTGTGAAGAGCCACAAGTTGTTGACTCACGTCTTAGAGCACAAATACAGATCACTGCTCCCTCTACATGTGATTCAACTATGTGTAAGAAACAACGTAAAATGAGTATCTGAGTCTTCTGCACATATAAATGTTCCTCTGTCTGAGACCTATTTTTATTAACTGATGTCTCCCTCCAATATTAGAAAACATGTTTAAATTCCGCAACTGAAAATATAAAAAAAAAAACAAGTCGGAGGAAAAGTTGTCTCGTCCAAAGTTCTACCAAAAAAAACATATTTTTCTATAAACATTATTTGTACGTGCCTGAAATGTGAATTCCCAAGTTGTTCTCTCTCTCGGAGAGCAACACTGGCCTGAAAATCTTGATTTGAAACTTGAATCGGACTCCAACCACTCGACTACACAGCACTTTTTGAATTCGCAATCTGTGGTACGCGTCGTCAGTTTAACTTGTAACCAGTCGTCCTCAAATAACAAAAACCAGGTTTAAAAACTAAAGAACACATTTTCTTCCACATTTCTCCACAAGACCTGGTACAGAAAATGAATCTTTGATACTCTTTTACAGCATTTGAAGTTTTATGTTATCTTTGGTTGATTGATATATTTACACTGAAAGAAAACTCCCTTCGTGTTCGATGATTCAAAAGATGAGAGCTGCAACTAACTTTTACTTTAATTCATTGTTGATATTTACCCCGATTTATTGCTAGAAAATGTTGAAAAGATATTCAGTTTGCTGTCGCGGAGGAAGAAAGAAACCAGAAAATGACGCAGTTAAGATGCAGCAATCAGAGAATCTTTACACAAGTAGGAAGGTTGTGCTCTTTTCATCACGAAGACGTCTGTGCGAGTGTAGACTTGAATAATAAGAGTGTGTGTTATTGAGTGGTGTTGCAGTTACCTGATGTGTGTGTCTTAACAAATGACACAACAAACGACATTTTCCACTTCTGCCGATCTTAAAAATCGAGGCTTTACATCCTCGTACGTGCATTCGACACATGGCGACACGCACCCAAACTGAAATCTACCTTCCAGAGCTCAGTCCTGCCTTTTCCCTTCAGTTGAACAGTAGCTGGTGCCGTCCCACTTCACTTTAACAACACACCTGACAGTCAACACGAACACTGAGCACCAACAGGTGATGACACAAAAAGCACAGAGGCAGAGACAAAACCAAATTTGACTTTTAATACCCGCGACCATCGACTGACTCCTCCGCTGAAAAGCCACACTGCCGTTGTTGATGCACTGCAACACGATCAGTTTCTAACTGATCCTCTCGTTGGTTTGTTTGTCATCCTGTCGGGCGGTGCTGATTCTGGATCTGTTTTAGTGTTGGGTGTGTGTATTAATGTTAGCGTTAGGTTGTCGGTTGTATATCGAGTTTCGCTGTTTGTTTTTACTTTGAGAAGGGCGACGCAGGTTTTTCTACTGATGGCTGCACCTTAGAACAATAACGTGACCAGCCGGCCTTTATGGATGAATACGAATGACTGATTGATTGATCCGGCATTTTTTTTTTTTTTACGATGTTTGTTTGCTGCAGGTGTCAGTCGAGCTTTGGCCCTGAAAGCATGGACAGTCTAAGAAAACCGCCTGCAGCCACAGAGCTGCGAGCATCTGCAGTGGAAATAATTTAGCTGTGTTTGAATATTAGACTAATATTTATTGATCGGAATGATATGATATTCATTTGTCGGCTGTCCTGTTTGGAGTTGGTCTTTGAGCTCGAGGATATGCAAAAGAAGCAGTTTTGTTTGTGTTCTTTACACCCTGATCATCACTTTTATATATCGTTATTATTATTATTATAACTTTAATGCTGTGGATTTCTTTTAGCCTGGTTAGTGTTTAACTCATGATTTTGCCGCCTGCCCCCTGTGTGAAGCTGTGTGCTCACAAATGTAAAAACTACACACTGTTTGTGTTTCACCCTGTTAATGTGATTTTGATGCACTAGTCAGTTATGTCTGGAGTGATTCTGTGTGCACGTGGTTAATGTTTCTGACCTGATCTGAGCTGTTCGATCCCTCAGCATCAAACACTTCCATCATTGTATATTACATTACAATATGCAAACTAAGGCTGCAGCGTCATTGTTGTCGACTGCGGCACTGATGATGAGCACATGTTGTTATAGAGAGAGAGAGAGGCGACAGGGTGAAGAAGGTCCAGCGTGCAGGATTTGGTCCCTGTTTAAGAGCCAGTGTTTTAGTTTGGCCATTCCAGGCTCCTGTAGAAACACGGTGGCAGACACAGAATTGGACCTGCGCTCTCTGCAGATATTAAGGGCTCATTTTCTAAGCATTTTTTTTGTTCTGGGTCCGTTGCAGACCAATGAAAATATCCTATTCTGCCAATAGATCTCCCCAAAATCTGCGATGACCAAACTTTTCGTTGTATTTATTTATTTCCCCGTTCCCAAAACATCTGTTGGGCCAAACTGAACCTCGTGCCGGGCCGTAGTTTGCCTGCAGGCCCCTCTTTGGGCCACCCTGCCCAAAATCCTGCAAACTGGACCTTTTTTTTTAAGCACTCTGTCACACGTGTTGGGGGATCTTGATCCGAAAACAATTTTCTTCCAGTTATGACTTTATATTCTAGAGTTGAGAGTCGTGTTGTGATGATGCCGACGGCTCTGATGCTGCCGAACATGCCGTACTGGGCAAGGGTGTGCTGAGATCTGATACCACATACTTTATCAGCCTGAAACCGGGCCCTGCTACTTCCCAGAGGGCCTCCCAGTTCACCAGTGCAGTCCACCATATACACACACAGGGCAAGCATTTGTTATAGTTGTTGATATTTGTGTTGTTTTCAGGGTTGGCTGTCAGACTAGATGATAACAGAACGTTCTCCGGTTGTGTTGTTCATGTTCTTCAGAGGGTCTGACACTTTGTGTCCGATCTGTATCGGCCAGTACGCAAGTTCAGGTACTGGATTTGGTATCGGTGAAGAGAAAGATGTTATCCAAACATTTCTAGTTGTGTGTTGGGTGTGTTGGTCTCTGTCCTGTTAGGATTCAGTGGGTTTGCATTCAGTTTTCTCGCTCTGTGATCCTTCATGCTTGGCTCCATTTTCTCCCTGCCTGTCCTCCAAAGACCGCCATCCTCGTCTTTACGTCCCTCTGTGTGGTTCTGGCTCAAACATTGGCTTTTAGGAGACGCCCTTAGGTAACATTTGTGCTCGTCTTCCCATCCGGACACTAAAGGGAAATCTGTGCTGGCAGGAAATCAAGACAGGCTTCTGTGAAGACAGCAAAATGTTTGTTTCTCTCTTTCATCGGCGCTGCATTACAGGATCACTGAGTGTTTAAGTCTTAACATTTCTAACTCTCACTGCCATTTCGGGTCCGCCGATGGCCGCCTTGAAATCTGTTTATCTTCCATTTTTCCATCACCTGAGGCGACTCTTTCCTTTCCTTTTGTCGTTCGCTGCTCAGAGTGGCTCCTTCGTGCACTGACAGAGAATCAGGGGTTATGAAACGTGACCTCTGACTACGATAAGCTCTCAGCACATGAGTGTGTGTCTCGATAGTTAGAGGTGTGTGTTTGTGTGTGCTCACGTAGAGGAGGAAGTAGCAGGAACAAGTTATTATCCTATTTGGTGGGAGCGTTTCAAGTTTCAAGAGCTGTCTACCTGCGCGTGTGTGTGTGTGTGTGTGGTGTATCTGTGTGAGACGGATGTTACACTGTGTGTCGGACTGCTTCCCGCCATCAGTGTGTGTGTGTTGTGTGTGTGTGTTGTGTTATAGTTGAGGCGCTGTATGCCTGTTTGCTTGCAATCTCGAATCATTTATAATGGCAGGCGGTGTGAGCAACAAGCCAGAGCGAAGCAGCAGCCAGATATTAATGCTGTGACGTCTCCAGTATCCATTCCTGTTAACAAAGCACACGCTACGAGGCGAATGTTGAAATCATTCACAGCACAGAAGATACAAAAGTAAAAGCTTGATGCAGTCGAGAAAAAAAGGATCAAATATAAGTAAAAATGAATCGGCTGCTCAGCGGAGCGACGCAAAAACTTTAATAAAGAGCGCTGAGAGGACTTTGTGATGGAGTAGGTCGAGTAAAGGTGAATAAAATCTATAATTGTACCTTTTTTAAATGCAAATTTGATGGTTCATATGATTCATATTGACAAAATGTTGAAAAGTGTGAATAACCGACTTCATCGTTCTTTCTAATTCCGATTTAAAGGGACAGTTCACCCCTTAAAATCAAGAATAGATATATTACCTCTTACCTGTAGTGATATATATCCATATAAATGGTTTGTGTGTGAGCTGCTGAGTTTTGGAGATATCTGCCTTCTCTCCAATATAATGTACCCAGATGGCTTGTGGTACAAAAAAAAAAAATGCATTTGAACAACTCGACAGCAGTGTGTCTTTGCAGAAATCAGGACAACACAACTTGTTGCATTTAAACAATCTAGATGTACTACAGCACCACAGGTGAGAGGAAAAATGTGTTTTTTTCATCTTTGTGTTGAACTGTCCCTTTAAAAGCTGCAATCATTGATTTATTTTTGTGAACAGTGATCCAAAATAGACAAAAAGGAAGAACAAGCTGCAGAGTTGGGTGGTAATTCTCTGTAGGTTCGAAGCTTGACACATTATTTCTGTAAAGAATATTGATTAGTGCACCTTTTAGAGACGCCATGAGACCAAACCTGACCTTGTTACTGTCGTCCAGTCGGGTTTGAGAATAAATAATTGGCTACTCAAACTCTGAAGGAGAAGAATAACACACCAAAACCAGTCAATCAGAGTCTGAACTGATCAAAGATATCTAGAAGTCAGTATTTTATTTTTTAAAGACAATCCTAAAAACTAATGTTTGCCTTTTCTCGGTTGAGTTCTTCCTTTTGGTTTTATTTGAACCAGTTGAAGCATTTTTGCTTCAATTCCGAGTCAAAGTCAGATGATATGTGGGACATTTGAAGAAGTGTGAAGATTCGCTCGGCCAAATAAATACAAATTCAAATCAAAACATAGAGAGTTGATTTTAATTTCTGCTTCTCGTTTTTTTTGAATCCATCCTGAGTGAGCAGCTCTGCTTCAGGAGAATGTCCCGCAGGTCAAACTGGACTGACAGCTGAAGTGTTTGTTACCGTTTTGTTTCTATTTAAAGGAAGTGCGATGTGAGGAGGTCACTGTGTACAAGACACACACAAACACGTATGAACCTGTGTGAGCTGGTCCATGTTTAACAGCCTTCCAGCTGAGAGTGAATCATGGCGCTCATGCTGTTGTGTTTGAGTATCTCATGATAATAAAACGATGCTTGACTTGGACTCGTGTTTTCGTCTGTTGTCTTTTGGGGCTTGGTTAATTGGCTGATGGGTGTTCAGGACCGTAGACGTCTCTGAATAATATTGAATGTGATGTTTAAATATATAAAAAATGGTTTAATCCAAAATCCAACAATGAATGTACTTTGGAGACGAAATCATAGCGAACAAATGACCTGTAAAATTGACTTAATGTGCACTTTTTGAAAACCTTTATGCCAGAATTCACTGACAGATAACGTTGAGTGTGGCGCCTCCATGTGGCTGCTGTTGGAGCTACACCCAGCAGATCTCTGCATGCTTCTGTCATGACGATAACCACCATCTGTACTCAAAGATGCTTGTTGGTGTTGGGTGTGAAAAGGCCTTTATGACCTGATAATGATGTGATCTTTTTAATCACAGGGTCAAATGTGTTTTACCTACAACACTGCCGCTAAACTAAACATGAACTCCACAACCAAGTGGATTCAGGGACGTAGCCAGAGTTGATACAAAAAAAAGCCTAAAAGAAGTATTTAAGTATTTTTTGTGTTGGGTTGTTTCTTCTTTAAATGTTACCTTTTAACGTGACTGTTAAGCTGCTGTTAGGGCGTCACGACACAAACATCTGGATGATCGTTTTCAATAGACGAGACCACAAAAGCTAACGAGAAAGATGTTGCGGAGCAGCTGACAGTGCTGCTAAGCAAAGGTAAAGCTTGTAGCCCTTGAAGCTAACGTTAGCTAGCACACCGACAGCTAAAATCTCACCTCCAGTTTCTCGTTGAAGACAACCCACATTTTCTCATCCGGACTCTTCTGCGTTTGTGTTTTTCTAACCCTGAAGTTTGTAACTTTCCTACTGCAGGTTGTTGGCGCTGTAGCCTCCAATTTGTTTACATCTGCTTACCCACGAGATCACATGATGTAGTGCATCGTCCCCTTCTGGCCCAAAAACCTCCATAACATCTTGTAGTGTGCCATTATTTTCCAAACTCCTTCAGTTTGAGACCAGAACTGGAGGATTTCATGGCATTCAGCAGCATGCAACCAACAAAATACCCCTCGCCTCACCTGCCGGTGGTTAAAAACATGAAAGACTATTATAGAGACGGTGTTTGTCTGATCTGTTTGTTGTGCTTCATGGAAGAGGACCCAAAAAAAAGTCTCATTCTAAGGAAACAAAAACATGATTTCTAGTTTCAGGTGATTTGAAATTGGAGCTATAAATCCACAGGCTGCGTGAGGACCATCACAGCTTGTAATTACATGGGCGAGGACCCTTGAAAGTAACCGAAATACAGTAAATCACTCACTCTCTGATTGGTAATGACAACGATGTGATGAAGGGAGCAGATGATTTGAACATGTGTGCTGTGAAGAGACTTTATTCAAAATGAAAAGGAGTCGGTGGACAATTTAAAATGAATTGCGCTCTTTCTTCTTGTAAGTGCTGATTTTCTGTCTCTGATCAGGACTTCATGGAGCGATGAAAGCAGATGGTGAGCTCTCGGCCGGGCGCTCCTGTAATGACATAATTAGTGTGATTTAGATTAACAACTGAAGCACAAACGAGTCTCGGTAAAAAAAAAAACGCTAACCTACATTGCCGTGATGTAAATTAGATAAACTCAGACTCACTTCGGTGAATCCAGGCGTGTCCTGTACGATCACCACCTCGTCGCTCTCCTGCCGTCTCCTCCTCATCCTCAGGATGACCAGCATGGTGGCCACCAGCATGGCCGCCGCCACGGACCCCGCCACAGCTGTGATCACTACGGGGTTATTAGCAGCTTCCTGTGGAGCGCTTTGTACGCCGGCCTTCATTAAGCCGTCATCGGCGCTTGCAGTAGATTTGGGAAGAGGCTGCGGTACCAGCAGGTTAGAAATATCTGAGGACAAGCACACAGCGATCATGATGTTTCATAAACAGGACGATCTGAGTTTTGTTGTTGTGTGTGTTACATCCTGAACGACTCCACACCTTCCAGACTGAAGAGGAAGAAGGCGTCGTCTCCTTTGATGTAGCTCCTGCTCTTCAGCCTGCTGTGGGTGATGAAGACGCTTGTTCCTGTGCCGGAGCCTCTGTAGTAAGAGCTGCCATCGGGCTCGGTCACTTTAGAGCCCACCTTGCTGGGGTTGTCCCAGTAGAACTCAGTACCTGGAAGCAAAAAACAGATGAACGACGTCCCACTGATATAAACAGCAGAACGAGTGGACAGTCGAGCTTCAACTCCACTCTCACCATCAGACGACATCTTGTTGGGGTCAGTGGTGACCATCCGGTGCATGTTCATCTGCTGTCTGACGTCAGACTTCTGATCCATCAGCGCCATCGTCGCCATCTGCCACGGACACGGCCATTTGAGCAGGTGGTCGTTGGGGCCTGAGGTCAGGTGGAAGTAGGCGGCCACGTACCCGGGGCGGTCGCTTCTTCCATTCAGGTACACACCTACCTACAGATAACAGAGCGGTGTGAAGTACTTGTTACTTTTTCAGTCACACCAGCTAACTTAAAGGTCCAGTGTGCAGGATTAAGGGTAGATAAACTCTTCGCCCACTGAAACAGCAGTTGAACAAACAGGCTTCTGGTCCAGTGAGACATATTTCAGACTATTGGTGTTTCAGAACAATATGTCGTCAGAACAATGGACACTCATTCCCCATTCATGGAGCTACCATGAGCTCAGTTTTTTAGCTACCACCAGATAATAAAATGTTCCAGCTGCAATAATAGTTTGAGTAGGGCCCTATGATCACGGAATCGCAGAATTGGCCGATTAAAACGGAATCTACTTTATAACGCGGAATATCGCAGAATTTGACATAATTTCACTGAAATGCTGTTTTCGTGTGGAAGAGGAACGTATGTCTGGGGAAAACTGCACGGAGGGAAGCAAATCTGGGTGGCACAACAAGTCGCTGCCGCCCCCCTCCCCCACAGACTGAGCTCCCCCGTCAAACAATGTAAGCATGGCAAAGCAGTTCCCGTACGACTTGTATGCGTCAGGTGAACTGTTGTTTTGGTATGCCAACATTTACTGGATCTGCCTGAGAGCTGACATGCATGTTTTTATTCAATGAAACCCATAAAAACACAAAGTATACTGCTGTATGAAGACATGATGAAGTCAAAATGTTTTTGATGCACTTTAATGTACTGTACAGTACAGTATTGAGGAAATTTGTTTGTCACCTCAATAAATTTAAGGTAATTTCTATTTAATTTATGCACATTTTAGTCATTTACATTAAAAACACACAGTTTTTGGTAGTATACTAAAAGTAAAAGGTAAAAAAAAAAACGTGATTCCCAAAAATTAAAATGGAAAAAACAGTATTTGGGAAAAAATAAAGCAGATTTATAGGGCCCTATTTTAGCCACCGAAATCAACAGTTGCAGACTAGAAATGAAATGAAATGGATGTATTTGTATTATTCGTATGAAGGCCTCTACCTGGAAGGAGTAACCTGCCGGTGACAGGAAGCGAGGGCTGTAGGTTTTCCTTCCCACAGGCGTGGTGGCCATCAGGCCGGTGATGTTGCGGATGTGCCAGATGTGCTGCGGACACTTCATGGACGACACGTTGATGTCGTCCAGAGAGAAACCTCCGGTGGATGGACTCTTTCCCCTCACGGCCACGAACACCACGCGGGCCTTCTTCGTCACATCCAGGTTGACGTTGTGCAGTTCCCAGGAGCCCGTGACATCTCCTGTAACGTGAACAGAGAATATAAATCAATAACTTGCTTTGAGGTCTTGAGGAAATGGGTCCAACCAGAGGGTCAGAAACAGAATGTTATTTTTAATCCGCTACCTGAAATACTTTTGACGAGCGTCAGTTTCCCTTCAGAATCTCGCACCAAAATGTTGAGAACATCGTCGGCGGCCCCGCTGTTATGGAGGAAGAACTGCAGACACTGGGCTCCGGGTTTGGGGTAAAGCCAGCGACTCTCCAGGAACGCCTGGTCGCCGGGCGCAGCCGAGGCTGAGCTGAAGTGCATGAAGAAGCCTTTACCTGATGGAGAACAGAGGTTAGCGTCGGTGCTACTGTTAGCGGGGTTTAGGAGAATGTATCAGCTCAGTGTGCTGAATGTTTTGTTAAAGGCTAAGAGATAATTTTCACATCATTGTGAAAATACTGATGATGAGGCGCTTCGATTTTAATAACCAGCACAGCGGTGGATAACTTTTTCGCTGATTTATCTCTCGACAATAAAAGAAACCCTCGTTCAATTCTGTCTTATAAATCACTAAGACTTTATTATGATTCATCTTGAGAGCTCAACAATAATTTTACTGCCAGCCTGTACTTTGTACAGATTACGTCACCACAGGCGTCTTTGTTTTTATCTCGACTGATCACCGAGGTCAGTGATTAACTTTTAATTTTGAATAGCAGCTAACTTGACAATCACTCTGGAGTACACGGAGTCAGATATAAGATATAAGATAATGATGTTTATTAATGTATCTGTAGCTAAACTAGAATCTCCAAATACAAGACGACTTAAATTGAGTTTCTAACATGATGATATTTAGATATAAACGTCTTACACAATGTTTAGCATCATCACACGTGTTTGTGATGATGATGGACCGGTACCTTTGCATTGTCCCATGTTGGAGAAGTCGCTCTGAGGTCCTCCGCTCACAGAACTCAGCTGTTCCCACTTCCTGTTGCCGGGACCCTGAATCATCCCGCAGATGTTCTCCTCCTCGAAGTTACAGCTCTCCACAAAGGTAGAAGACTTGGCTGCGGAGAGAAGACACGACTGACCATCACGTTCTCTTAATTTGTTTGACTGGAGCTGCTAATTCAGTAAATATAAATAATCCCCAGGATCTTTGTCAGCATGATGTTCTGTAAAATATTCATTCATATATTCACATTATCCAAATGAAAGACTTTTGCACTTCATCCAACAGATTAAGAGTGATTCAAAGTTTAAAAAGTCCTCCTTGTAACCAGGAAGTTGACTTTTTTCCTAATATTTGGACACATTTCTGTGTAATCTATCAAAAACATGCAGCTGAAAACATCAATCTGAAGTGGAATCAACTGCAATAGATTCGATGTTCTTGGAGGAATCTTCATCTTGAATAGTTCAACTCTGCTCATGAGTCAAAGTGTTGATTGGGGCCATCTGATCAGAAGTCAGTCTCAATAGTTATTTGATATAAAACTTCTTATGTAAGAGTTTTTGAATGACATGGAAAAGAGCTGGGACACTTCAAGGCCTCGTGGCTGCCTGACACATGTTACAACAAGCTAATAAATAATGATTTATATCAGTATATGATATTGATAACCAATATATATTAGCATCAGTCTATGCCAGAAAAACTCTGACCCTTCCTGTAACTCTGCTCGGTTATTACGGGTCAAAAATCATTCCTGATTTATTACAATTTAGTTTGTAATGTATTTTCTGGAAACCGTGCAGTGTTGTTACTGACACACAACCAGGAAGGTAACCTGTCTCACTTCTTGTCTGATGGAGAGCTTGAGATCGACTCACTGCAGTTGTAGAGACGGTTGAGCTTTGTAAGGTCGCTCTCACTGAAGCCCATCCGCTGACCAATCACATCCATGAACTGGGGGATCTTGGTGACGATGGTGGGCTCGGAGGCGATGTTGAAGGACGTCTTGCTGTAGTGCATCACCGAGCCGTAGTCGTAGGGAACGCCCAGAGCGCTGGACGTTTTGTCATCGTACGTCCTGAAGTTGTGCTCTTTACCTGAGGAAGACAGAACGCCAGGACACATTCAGCACTTTGGATGCAACGACAGGATGTGCAAGCAACTCATTGGGTGTTACAGGTCAACGTTACCTTGTTCAATTTGATCCCATATGATGTTGACGTAGTCGTCGCGGTCAGCTCGGGACTGCTCGTGCCAGAAGCCCAAAGCGTGCAGGAACTCGTGCTCAACGGTTCCCAGACGATCGCAGTTATTACCGATGGACAGCCGCTGACTCCCCACATGCTGGTTACCTACAGAGGAGAAGCATCTACAGAGAGATACACAGATCAGTCTGATATTCCCTGAAGTAGCTCAACTGTATAGTCAATATTTACTCTCTTTGGCTCAGTTTGCCCTCAATCATCTCCAAAGAGAAATGTCTGGCTGATAAATCCTCAACTATGGCCACCTGGTAGTCGCTAACTTCTGCCTTTTGGTCAGTTCTTTTTTAGAGCTTTTTCATCAAAACCTGCAGCCGTCTGTGGCTGAGACCTCTGACCCTCAACTCTGTGATTTACGGAGTTTCCTGAAAGCATCCTGTGAATGCTAAGTAGCCTACCGTAGCTACAAGTTAGCTCTGTAAGCGGACTTGTTTGCACTGCTATGTTGACGGACAGTGATGTGCACAAGGGGGGGTCCTTGCACAGTCGCCCCCCCCTCGTGGCCCAATTGTTGAAAAACGCGCGCTAAAGTGCCCTCCTGAGAGCCAAAACGCACGCTAAAGTGCCCTCCTGAGAGCCAAAACGCGCGCTAAAGTACCCTCCTGAGAGCCAATACGCGCGCTAAAGTGCCCTCCTGAGAGCCAAAAAAGCATGCTAAAGTGCCCTCTTGATTGGCAAAACACACTAAACTGCCCCCTTGGCTGGTTAAAATATGATAAACTGCCCTCTTGGGAGCCAAAACACGCGCTAAAGTGCCCTCTTGAGAGCCAAAACGTAAGTGCCCTTCTTTTCGCCCCTGCCATTCAAAAAGTCTGCGCACGCCACTGTTGACGGAGGAAGCTAAACAGAGAAAAAAAAGGAGACGGTGACCAAGCAAGAGTCAAGAGACAACACTTGTCGGCCCGGCATGCTAAATTATAAGTCTTGCGTTGTTTGCTTGATGTTTGGCTGCGTTAGAAAAGTTTAAGCCCATTTTTATAGTCTGTGGTTGATTTTGCAAAATTTGTCTGACATGGCAAGAAAAACAAAAATGCATGAACATGCGTGTTTACGTCAAGATTCAAGACATCAAACTGTTGTGGCGAGTTCTGTTTGTAGTTAGCACATCACGCTGCGTTACATCTGACAAATTGTGAGAGAAACCTTGGATTTGTTTTTACAGCAGTTGTGTTGCACTCTGAGACACTTTCAACCAAAAAGCATTTAATAAGCACTTGACACATTTCGTCTATGTCCAGTTTAAAGTTTGAAGCTCACCCGCTGCCTTTGAACACGGAGATGTAGTTGGCCTCTCCGTTCCACGGCGTGAAGTCGATGCAGGTCTTCAGTCTGTACTGGTCAAAGGCCTTCAGGATCACCCCCTTTGCATTCATGTCTACAAATTGTGAGACAAACAGATGAATCATATCCATAATAACACTGTGCGTAATGTGACTGTGAGTTTCTGTGACACAGTGTCTTACCCAGGTTGTCCTCCAGGTAGTAGGGGATGGTTGTGGGCCAGCGATACTGATCTCCTATGATGGAGTTTCTGCTGGACGACTGACGGGAACAAGAAAAATCACAGGAATATAATTACAGATGGATGAAGGAGTTTTTAGTTCTGTAAAACCTAAGACTTGATAAGTTATCTCTGAATGCTAATCTGCGCAGTTAATTTCTGACTGTCTGACATCTTTCGGTAGTAGGATCGGGCGAGTAGGGAGGCACTTTCTTTTAAATATAATATATTTGTTGCATCGAGCAGACAGAATTTAGAGACAAATAACAGGTCTGAATCTTCAGATTAGCTGCAGCATTTAGTCTTTGGAGAGTTTAGTGTCTGTGCACAGAAACTTACCTCATCCTGTTCAATATCTCCCTCCAGCAGGTCCAGACCAGCCGCTGCAAAACCAAATTATATTCATTGATAAAAAAATTCTCAGAGGAGGAAATATTAAACAACAAAGCAACATAAACAATGAGCCCACAAACCTTCATTGATGTTGAAGATGTCCCAGTCAACGCCTCCGTCAACGTCCGTTTCTGCAGATGCAGAATCAATCATTTGTAATGAGATTACATTAAGTATAAAATAATCTCATTAACATAACTGATTATGACTGATTAATGAGTGCTTGTAAGTTTACAGACGCTTTGGAAAAAGTTTATTTTAATTAAAAACACATTTAGTTTAAACTCACAGACCTTTACCTAACTCATTTTCACTTTTAAACCTTTACTAAGCTTTAGCACAAACTTTATTTTACATTCATTAGCAGTTAATTATACAGTTATTAACCGTTAACTATGTTTTTTTTTTGTAGCTAATGAATCTAAAGTGAGAACGAGGCCCTTTTAAGATTAATGAATCCTTTATTATTCACGTATTATTACTTAGAAATGTTTGACCGTGTCTCATAATCTGACAACAAATGTGTTCATCATGCTATTTTTAACACTCTTAGTAATGTTAATTAACATCTTATAAGGTACTTCTTACCTGTTAACTAATATTTAATGAAGGACCTTCATATAAAGCATTTATTCCTACATTTAGATTTGGACTATTCCTAACTTTCGAGTTGTTTTGAGTGGCAGGCCTTTATTCCAAAGCTCCAGCACATTTAGCTCAATACAAACACTAATATCAAGAAATCTGAATCATGCATTCGATGCCCAAAGATCAAGTCAAAGGTGAGGAGGGGGTCTTTTAAACCCTGCACGAGTTCTACACAGGTTTTTGTGGATCTTGTGTCAGAAATTCACATGAAAAACAGAATATGTGACTCACCTGTGTCACCTGTCAGCTTGGCTGCTGCCTAGTTAACACAGCAGAAAGCACATTAATCAAACAGTGAGAACAAATATTTAAAAATGATTCACTGAAGACTGAAATAAGACTCACCAGGCTCAGGCCCAACAACACAATGATACACCTGAGCTCCATGACTCCCGTCTGCCGTCTGAGGGGACGTCGTCGCTCTGTTTTGGTTAAAGGACGGCGCTGCAGACACGCAACATTCACATGATCGTCTTTTTTATGACCCCGGTTGAGAGAGATTACACGTCGTCAAATTAATCATTAATCTAGTATTGATTAGATTATCTGAGTATTGTTACCACACTAGTAAACACACTGGTGCAGGTGCAGGTAAACACATTGTCATGACCACATTCAGGATGTACGCGTCTGTAGCCGCTACTGATGACCAGTGATGTGCACAAGGGGGGGGCAGGGGGGGCAGTCGCCCCCCCTCGTGGCCCAATTGTGGAAAAACGCGCGCTAAAGTGCCCTCCTGAGAGCCAAAACACGCGCTAAAGTGCCCTCCTGAGAGCCAAAATGCACGCTAAAGTGCCCTCCTGAGAGCCAAAATGCACGCTAAAGTGCCCTCCTGAGAGCCAAAAAAGCATGCCAAAGTGCCCTCTTGGTTGGCAAAACACACTAAACTGCCCCCTTGGCTGGTTAGAACATGATAAACTGCCTTCTTGGGAGCCAAAACACGCGCTAAAGTGCCCTCTTGGGAGCCAAATGCGTGCTAAAGTGAAAAAAAGTGGTATAAAGTCTTTTATTATCTGCATATAATCTGATAAATTGCCTCCAGTGATGTCACTCAGTTGCTAAATTGCATTGTGGGTAATGTAGTCACCAGGTTTAAAAAAAAAGGCTCTGCTGTATCGAATTTGATCAAACTGTCCAAAATGAGTCCAACAGTGTTTTAGGTGTTCAGTGTTACAGCAGCGGACTGAATTTACAACCTGGTGCCTACATTTCCCACAATGCAACACAGTGAGCCACTGAATGATATGTAGACCATTCGGCCAATCGCAGGACTAATTAAACAGCCAATCATTGTGAGACAGTGGACATAATCCCTGTGACGCCATCTTTAAAACATCAGTATCAAGACGTTACAGGCACGTTGTGTTTATTTGGTAGTAAAATCGTTCACGTAACAAAACATCTTTGGATAGAAAACTTCAAATCAAAAGTACGCACTGCTCAACCTGACTGAGTCCAGCAGAATAGGTACTTAAAACCATCAAGTCACATTTTATGTCACTGAAATATTACTGACTGGCCAACCAAAATAATGGAAATGATAGTGTCAGAGCTTCAACCACCAGCAGGTCGAACCAGCATCCGTTTGTCTTCTTTATCTTTCGACCATTTCTCAAAAATACATGTTTGTCTCTAGAGCTGTTTTTAGATTGTCTTTAAGATCTTCCCCGTCCTCCAGCTGTCACAGGCGGATAACGTGTCCGCTGTCCCTCGTCTTTGTCCTCCAGTCTTAGCCGTCTGAAGATGCCTCAGGTGTCCCCGTGTCCATTTAGAGGGAACTTCCCTTCCGAAGCTGTGACCTTCCCAGCGTTCACGTCTTAATGCGGTTCAGTCGCTCGCTCATGATGGACAGATACTGGGTCAGCTTCACCATGGCGATGATGACGGTTCCCCCGATCAAAGTGCAGCTCGGCCAGAAGAGGGAGTGGAAGACGGCGACCTGGCCGTAGATCTGCGTCATAATGGCGCTGTCCGTTCTGTCTTTGGGGTCCACGAAACACTGGACCGTGTGCTGAGACCTGAGGCGCTCAGAGATGTTCTGAACTATTGCATGTGTGGCCGCGTAGTCCTTATGGCACTTTGGGATGTAGAAGCACTGAAGGAGAGACGAGACAAGAAGAAAACAGAGATGTTGTTATATTTGTGAATAGCCGGTTGGTTCTGCAGTCGTCCAGATATAATGTTTTAGAAATCAACTTCCTTTTTCTTGCAGTGTAGTTGCCAAAGATTGCATATTACAGTTCAGTCGCTTCGGTAAGAAGATGCGTTCAAAGATTGCAGGAGGGAACAGTTGCGGAGTACCTCAGGGTTGCTGTCCTGCGTCTCCTCGTTGTGAAACAGTCGGATGACCTTCCCCGAGGAGTTGAGGCTGACGTAGACCTGCAGACACGGGTAACGGGAACCCTTCCAGCACTCTGCTCCACAGCTGTACGAACAGTTCACATCCCACACGATGGTGCAGTTCACGATGGTGCAGCTCGTCTCGTCCGTCCAGACGCTGTGCAGAAAAACACATTTGAACACGAGCATCCAACAGGAAAAAGATCATTCCTGTTATCTGAACTGTCAGTTGCTGTTGTGGCCGGTTGTTACCTGTCGGAGTAGGAGCGCAGGATGGTGATTCCCAGGACGAAGTACATCATGACGGACAGGAAGACCATGCTGAGGCCCAGCAGGATGGCTCTGTCCTCCCCTGCCCTCAGAGCTGTCACCGTCTTCCTCCTGTCCAGGACCTCATACTCTCGGATCTTCTGGTAGATGGATCTAAAAAAAAAAAAAGAACAACAGTTTGAAATGTGTTCCCTATTTCGGTCCACAGCCTGCTAATGTCTGTACTGTGTGAGTCTGTGTGTGTGTCCTTATTTTCCCAGGTGATTATATGTCCGTCTGTTTTTCTCACCACCATAACAAAATGAAAGTGGAGTGTTGAAAGATGTCGTGGCAGGTGTGACCTCATCCCAAGACCGTCTCTCGTTTTCATTCTTCAACCGAGAGATGAACTGTTGTCACTTCTCACACGCCAACGGACACGTCAGCTATTTAAAGTCCCACACACACACTTCATCTATCTGCGGCACAACTGCTTTTGTCGCCACACTTAAAATGATAAAGTGCGTCCTTTAATCTCCTCTCCTTCTTCCAGCCTCCATACGTCAACTGCAAACTCATTTTCTGCTTTCAACTGGCAGATAAAATAGTACAAATGACATTCGAGGTTCAGCTATGACTACTTATACATCTCCCACTGATCTCCTGAACAAGGTGCATTTTTACCTGTTTTATACATTTGCACATTTATCAACACATTTTTGCCGTGCGAGCCAGCATTCAGTACCTTTGGTCACTTCGGCCATCTGTGGCTTTACTTCCTGCCCACAGGAACATCGTATGTGAGGAATGAGGGAACTGCTGTCCACCGTTGCTGCCGGAGGGGATGACCCACCTGCAAAATATACAAGTCTGTTATTAAAAAAGCCTGCTGAGTCTAAAGGATCGGACTTCTGCTGTCCTGGCAGTTCAGGAGACATCGGCCAGAAATACCACAATGAAGCCCCAAATGATTTGAGGGGGTTTAAAAGGTAAACATGCTTTAAAGTAAGAGGCCGACCAGGTCTGTTGAACAAACTAGATTAACCCTCCTGTTGTCTTCAGGTCAAAAATGACCCTAAACTGTGTTGAACAGCAGAGAAAACGCCTTAAATGTTGTTTCATCTTGAAATGTTATGACTTTTCTTAAAGTGACCTCAACATTAGAAAAAGGGAAATATTGCCTTTATTCATATTTTCATGGAAGCTGTACACCACTTGGGTGCAAAGATTGTCTTCAGGTCAGTGGTGGTTCTAGACCAGTTTTAATAGGGGGGCCAGGTTGGGGCCGGCTTTTTTGTAAGGGGGCACATACAACCCGGAAAAAAGGATAAATCCCTAATTCAGACAAAGCAGTGTTTACAATTTCAGCAATTTTGATTGGGTAGTAAACTGCTGAGACACTTTATTTCTGCCTTTCCCTTCAGAACAAAATCATTGCAAGAAATCTGTCATTGTGTTATTAATGCAGACTCCCTGTCAGGGGGGCCACAGGGGGGTCCAGACTCAGAGTTACGGGGGCACTGGCCCCTGTTGCCCCCCCCTAGAACCGCCCCTGCTTCGGGTCATTTTTGACCCAGCAGTTAAAACCACAGTCAGAGTACAAAACACACACACACACACACACACACACACACACACACACACATAAACACACACACAGCGCTGACTGATCTCAGACAGAACTAAAACTCTGTGGTGCAGGTGTAGCGTCACCTTTCCACGACCCCATACACAACTTTCAAAGATCAGAGTTCAAACAGTTTCAGACACAACCATCAAAGTGTTGTTCACTAACACTTCTACATTCAGAGTGTAAACGTGCTGCAGGTGACAGAACCCTGCAGAACACAGGTCTGGGACCAGCGGGTGAAGCGGCTGCTGGTTGTTCTGTAGTGGTCGTGGTCGCCCTCTCAGGTTGCCTTGTTGCTTTATGTTTGCGATTCTTTGCACAGCTTGTTAAAGGAAGTAATGATAATCGTACCAGTTTTCTATCTTAACCATACAGTACAGTAGGTGTTTGCTGTTGATCTCACAGTCCAACATTCAGACTATGCTACTCAATCAGACAACTGCAATTGTCCGAGTATACATGCCGGTGAGAAAATCGGATTATTGGCGGGAGCATGTCATACCCGGTACGATAGGTGGCGCTGTACCCATTTCAACTAGTGGAGACAGAGCCACCTCCGGCTGACCTCTTTACATCACCAGCAACAACAAACTGCCTCGGCATTTGAGAAAGATGGCGTACGAAGAGCGAGACGAAGCTACATCTGTGTACATTTTGTATATGGTGTACATGATAATTACACAAACTAGATGCACAATGGCGCTCTTTCTTGCGGTGATTTCGGAGGAAAGACGCCGTCGCTGTCCTTCTACTTCCGGCTCACAGCCCCCGGGGAAAAAAATGGCGAGCCTGCGCAGAACGCAAAATCCGATCTGATCTGATAGAACGTATACATGCAGGAGTAATGCGACTATCAATCGAATAATCTGGGTGTTTTAATCCAAATATAAGAAATCGGATCCAGTCCGATTTTAGCCAGACTAAGGTGTATACATGCATCTTAAAAATCCGATCATGGTCGGACTAACCCAGTAATTCGGTTTTCTTGAGTGTCATGTAAACGCACTGACTGCAGAGTTTGCTCTCCTCTGTTGTGTTCAGACTGTAGAAAACATCAAAGAGGCAGAAACAACCCGGCCTGTTGTGAAGACACATGTTCAGATGTCGTCACTGCGCTGACCCAGCATGCCTCACAATTATTTACAACCGAGGCTTAACAGCTCTCTTTCATCAGTCAGCGCAGCTCTGAGAGGTTCTGGTGTCGTCAGCTCTGTTATTTGTGTGTTGCAGACAGTTGTAGGTTACTCTGTGGGCAGAGAGACAGAGCTCCCCAGTGATCCTATGATATCTGTTGAGCCGCATTATGGGAAATGTAGGCTCAAGAGTTTTTGGTGTTTGATACTAAGGACTATCTCTGCCTCTGCAGTGTTTATCATGTGTCCCTGGTTAGTCTCCTTACTACCGCAACACATACAAACGTTCCTTAATACATTAATTTTTACAGTTTTTATAATCACACATTGTACAGCGAATTAAAATAAAGAAGGTCAGCCTGGCTTTGCATTGATTAGGGAGGCACAATATATATTAGGCTTATAAATAGCGCCAATAATACAAACTCTCATTCTTAATTTCTTCCTGCATTGGTCATTTGAGAGTTTGGGGTCGTTTTAACATGTCAACTTTGTTTTCAGACGTATGGAAAGAAAACACATGTATCTATTTATTCAAAATTCCGTTGTAGACATTTATGCATATTAATGAGCAAGAATTTAATCAGATTGCATAATTTGCGTATTAAACCGTATTAGTATATCTACCAAAAAAACATCCGTAACACTATTACAGACAACTGATAAACGGGTTCATTTATTCTTTGATAATCCAGAGCAGTCTTTGGTTCTATGAAGTATCTGCACAGAAACTAATTCGTTGTGACGGTGCGTCAGCATGTCTCCCTGTTAGTGTGGAAAAACATGTGCACGTGTGTGTGCACGTGTCTTCTCTGATTTATGTGCGATGAGTGTGTTGACTGACCGCATGCCTCCATGTGCATCTTTGAGCGTTATATTTGTCTAAAGAGAGTTATCTTTGTGTCTAATGGAAAGTCTCGAGCGGCGCGCGCGCACACACACACACACACACACACACACACACACACACAGGTGAAATGCTATGTGGGCACTCTGTCTTAAACACATAACTGTCATTGCATTACAGTTTAAGACCTCCTGCACACATGGAAACCATGCTATCTCATAAAAGCTGACGTCGTCAAGGTCAGACAACACTGTGACTGAGAGCACACAGAGAAACCTACGTCATATTATACGAACTGTTGTCATACGCAATGTTTATAGGCTTGTAAAGCAGAAAAACAAAACAAACACACCTCTGACTTCTCCTTGCAGCATCCAATCAAAGCCGTGACCTTGGCAAAACTACAAAGACAGACCAAAACAAGTCTGAGGTATCTGTACTCTGCCTGAGTCCCACAGACACTTTATACTTCTACTCAACTACATTTCAGATAGCCTGCTTCTCATTTTTTAACACAATGTTCTACAGAGGACTTCACATGAAAAACAGCCTCTTCTGGCAATTTTAACTCATGAATCACCATGGTTTTTTTTTTTAATAATTTGCCCCGTCCCTTAAATAAATGTAAATAAAACTAAACTGAGTTACATAGGAAAAACTACTACATTATGTAAAAGTATATAAAAATTGAGTTTCATTACTTGCAGCTCAATAAAACAGCCAAAAATCTGAACATATAGAGTATATAAATTCATATCCCATGATGCACTGCGGCCCCAAAATACTTTTTCCCCATAAGCTAACATTGCGAAAGAAGCAGCTGTAAAATGGTGGATAAATTATTTTTAGAGTCACAACTTCGCAAAATGACTTGTTTCACTGTCATAACTTGAGCCATTCGGTCCAATAACATTTGGCAAGTCCAGTAGAGCCGCACGATTAAATTATTTTATCGCTATTCAAGCTAGCCGGGCGCTAAACCGGAAGTTAGCCGGCTCGGCGGAAGTCTCTCTAGTGCGCACGCTCTTGCTCCGGTAGTGATCGTGTAACGAAGAAGACTTTATATTTTTAAATTAGCAACCAAAGTAATATACAGTTAGTGATTAACATGTATAATCTGCAACAAAAACGTAGATTAAAAATGTTATACGTTGTGTAAAGTTACTGGGAGGTGACGTATTTCCGGTCGCGGCCGCAGCACCTCGTTATAAATTGCACATGCGCACTTCGCTCGCAGATTTTCACCGCCCCATGCCGGAAATGGACCGAAATTGAGAAAGGAGAGAAGCGCTGAGAGTGAAAGAGCAGGAACAGAACCAGCACCGATCCAGTCAGGTATGAACGATTTAAAGCACTTGAGAGGACATGAACAAGCTGTCAATCAATAAATAAAACTATTGTTTGTTCGATTGGTTTGATTTTCTTCATGCTAACTTGTTGATATCAGTCAAAATTGTGATTGTGTTTTTATTCTGAAGCCCTGAAATGCAGTGCTAATGAGAAACAGTTAACTGGTGTCTTTTAGGTTTAGCAGCAGCTGCAGCTACATCACATACAGGAAGTTCTACTTAACTGTACATTCAAGAGTCCAGCTGATGGTGCTGTTGGTTGTTCTGTTGGACTCAGAGTGAGTGAAACTGAATGGCAGACAGTCACTGTATGTTAAAATGAATGTGCTTTTGATCAGATCATTCTCTCCTGTGTTTTTCATCACCAATACCGCAACATAAAGAGAAAGTTGTTTTAGTGTATGTGGAGTGTACGGTACCATTGTCACAGTGTAAAATCCTCAAGTCCTGGACTTAATATCCTGCTAAAGTAAAAGTACAAACATATATTGTAAGGATAAAAATACTTAAGGTATCAAAGATGAAAGTACTTGTTCTACAGTTCGTCCAAATTGTACGAAATTCAACACTGCACTTCCTTTGGTCCGCAGCAACAAACCTGCCAAGTGTAACGTAGATTGGATAAACAGTTCTCGGTACTGGAGGAGGACAGACAGACAGAGAGACAGACAGAAAGAAAGATAGAGATTTGTTGACTTATAGTTAGCTTTCTTTGCCGTCTGCTGCATACATGGCATCATCAAAACAGTCATGTAGAAGCCACAATGCGTGTTCATAGCCTGCTGCTGTATTTACTGACACATAGATGCTAATTCACACTCAGGAAACCAATCTAAAGAACACTAAGATTAATAACGCACGTTTTATCTTTAGATTAGCGCTCTTGATGAGGTCACGTTTTCAAATAAACAGAACAGAAGTGGGTGAGTTCAACACTAGCGAGAGGAACCGGACGACCAAAACATGAGGAAGCTGTCGGCAGCTGGCTACTAAAACAGGAGCAGTCAACATGACGGGACTAAATATTGACCGAGGCATGCTACACTACACACAGACAGACTTAGTCTATTAAAGAAATAAGGCCATGAATGATGGAGCACCTGATGGGGTGCCTGAGTCAATATTAGCTTATCCTGTACATGTATGCTGTCTGCTGGGTGGTTGTTTCAGAGGCCGCAGAGCGCTCAGCTGCAGCTTAGCAACAGCTTTTAGCTCTTTGAAACCTGCACAGGTGATAAGATGGTCGCCGGTGGGAAATGTCAACACGGGGATTGAAGAATTAAACTTAATCGGAAATACAAACTCTATTCTGAACCAGTGGCTCCTAACAGGGGGACCAAGGAAGGAAAATCTCGGCTTTCGCTTCATACATTCTGTCAATTCTACATCTTTATATCACTCTTGAATGTTATGATTTGATTTTAATATTGTTGATTTATGTCAGCTATAACACTTAAAGTCTATCAAACGGCAAAAAAGCGACTGTTTAATCTGATTATATAAATGCAGAAACAAGATAATTGACTTGTACAATCACATGCTGTTGAATGTTATATAGATGCCACACAAACGGGTAGTTGAAGTTAAATTAAAAGTAAAGTAGTGAACTGAAATGGTCGTTCAGGAAAAGCAAAGAATACAAAATCTTCCAGAAATTGTTCTGCCCTGCTGAGATGTTGGTTCTCATAGAAATGGCAACAAATGAGTAACTACAAAATAAAATCCAACTGAACTGAACAATAACAAACGTGTATAAATGTTGTATCTAGTGTCGTAGAGGCAGACAATGGATTCAACCCAAAAGCATCATCAGCTGTGGTTCAAACCAAATATGAGGACAGAACAATAAACAAAGTTACCGCAGTGAAAACATCTGACGCTCTCCTGTAAGAGCGGAGGGATGATAAAATAGAGCTCACCTGATTTCTGACGGTGGTGTCGGACAGAAGTCGACGGTCAGACTGTCGGAGCAGTTGTCCCCTAACATAGCACCTTGCACTTTACAACACCTCCACCCATGCGCTCGTGTTTATCTTTATCCAGACTGTTGCTTCCATTTAATGCACATTGTGTTGCCTCGGCGCTTGAAGCAGCTGAAGCTTGGCAACAGAAAGATAAAGAAATCAGTCTGGACTGTTTTCTTTTTGCTTCCTGCGTCACAAACTGTCCAAATTTGAGGACGTTATGATTAAAAGAGAAAAAAAGAAATGAGACAAACTTCAGATTCAAAGTATCTAATGACAAAATTTGCTAATGGATTCTGTCTAATGAAAACGGAGGAAATGACAGGAAGCGGTCAGTAATGATTCATCGTCCGGAGCCATTCTCCGAATAATAACCCACAAGTCTTCGTGGCTAAGGTGAAAAAGCCCTGACGGAGGTGTCGGGTCTCCACAACAATGTAGATTACGTCAGCCTCATCAGCATCGGTCAGTGTGGATGTGGGAGGTGGCTGCACTCGTGTGGATGTGTTCGTGTGTTGAACATGACAATACTGATGTTCCCCAAACGCAACACTACAGTCTGGAATCCTCTCCAGCGATATCAAAAACTCCTCACATCGACTGATACAACTCAGGACAACAGTAGCTGCTAAATGAAACTTGGTAAAGCGATGACAGGCAGAGTAATGAATACTGCTATTTATAATTATCTGTAGAATGACATGACATGGCACCGATGCTGCTGTTAACTTTAAACTGGTTATGAAATACTGATGCCTTTCCTTTTCTATTCTTTCACTGGTCCAGATTAAGAAAATAGAGTCTCACAGCCTGAGGAAGGAAGCTGCTCTGTAGTCTGGTGGTGCAGCAGCAGAAGAGCTGGCTTATAATTTATCTATTTATCTTGGTTTTGCTATCGAGTCGAATGTTAATAGTTGATCAGTCGTGTGTTTCATTTTACTCAACTTTTCTTTACAGTATAATAACCTTACTGCAACTTAGTTTCATGATATAATTACTGTATGTAATGGATGAAAGGATTTGTCTTCCCTTTTCTCTGCCTGATTTGTCATTACGCTGCAGAAAAATATGTCAAAGTGAAGTTGATTACAGTTGTGGTGTGAACAGAAGAATACTGCAAATTTCCAATATCCAGTAAATCACTGCAAAATATGCAAAAACATTATAAATAATACCCAGACTGCACTGCATATTACAGTAGTGAACTTGAAAACAAAGGTATTTCTTGCAGGAAGGAACTCTAAAAATTACAGAAGTCTAACAAAGCTTTGTGTCAACATCATCTTTTGCATTACATTAATTATCTGATATGAAATAGAACTCAGTCAAAGCTCATTGTCAAAAAGAAAAATAGTATATATGTATATATATTAGGGCCGGGACTTTAACGCGTTAATTATGATTAATTAATTACACAAAAATTAACGCGTTTAAATAATTAACGCATTTTAATCGCACTTATTTTTGCACTTCGGAACGTTTCTCACTGGAAGAGTTTCAGGCGTACCAATTATACTGGAGCACCAACTAATGTTCATGACTTCAGACAACAACAATGAACGAAGAAGCAGATGAGACTGCTTTGGTTGGCCCCGTGGATGGGAAATTTTGTTTTCAAAAGCGGACGGATGGCAGCGTAGATAAGAGCATGCTATTGCTGCACTTTATGGCAAAAATTGCACTGGTCGGGGCAGCGTTTAGCTCAGTGGGTAGAGCGAGCGTCCCATGTGCCGAGGCTCTGCAGCGGACCTGGGTTTGACTCCCGGCCTGGGTCCGTTTGCTGCGTGTCACTCCCCCCCTCTCTCTCCCTGTTTCCTGTCATATCTTCAGCTGCTCTGTCAATAAAGCCATAAAAGGCCAAAAAAAATATTAAAAAATTGCACTGGTCTGTTGGTCTTGACAAAACAATGTTTTGTTGCTTAAGTTTCTGTATTCAGTCATTATTCAATGGTATACTAAAATCCATGTGAAAAAAATTGCTTCTCACTGTTCTCAGGTCAAATATTTATATGCGATAAAAATGCGATTAATTTCAATTAATTAATTACAAAGCCTCTGATTAATTCGATTAATTTTTTTAATCGAGTCCCGGCCCTAATATATATATTATAATAATAATAATAATAATATAAGTAATATGTTGTTTTACTTTCTCTTGCTTCCAAAACAAATGCACACGTTGTGCAGATCTTGACAATAGGAGGTGATCTTACAGTAGTCCTAGTTTTATGGGGCAAACTATGTCCTTTTATGTACTATGGAGATTTACTGGACTAAATCACTGTCCAGGACACTTTTCTTGCCGTGTCTGCAGTAAGAGAAGCAGCTATTATAAGACAAAACATGATTTCCTAACCCCAACAAAGTGGATTGTGTGCCTAACCCTAACCAGACAATAAGCACAGCTCTGTCGGAACTAAACTCAAAAACTGAACCTAAAGAAATCTTATAAGGTGTCCCACAAAGAAATGTACATTTTCAAAATATCCATGGATTACAGAAACACACATTGCCAGCATTAATTCTGATGATTGGCTCTGGTGTGTAGAGAAGGTTGTCAACAAACTGGTGCAGAAAGTTAGACATCCCGCAGCGGCAGATATTTTCCTCAGCAGCAGGAACTCATTCTATCTTTAGGGCGTTGACAGAAGCGAGCCAAAAGGAGTGTTTTCCAAATTTAAATTTGGTGCCTGTGATATGCAACTGCAAGCTGACAAATAAGATACATGGTCATTTTACAACGTGCAACACTTGGAGTACGAGCCGCTGCTGCTACTTTTTTCAGTGGACAGGCCAGAATCCAGATCGCACTGCCAGCCGTTATCTAATGTCTGGCAGCGTGTTCCTGAGGTCTGAAACACACACCGCCTCCGACCTTTACGATTGACGACAGACATCTCAAATAATAGCTTTGTCTGTATGAGAGTGCGGTGATTTCAGTGTTGATTGCCAACAGTTATAGCGTACTGGGTAACAACAGAGGCGTGAAAGGTGAGAAGGCAAAACAACAAGAAGTAATGACTTGATGTAAATGTGTTTTCTCGTCGACACCAGCTGTAACTTTAGCACGACTTCAGGATTCATATATATAACATGAAAGTCTACGTGTGCTTTATAAAAAGCAGATCAGACGGTGACAGGAATCACGTTCATACATGTGTTGATATTCCGTACGGACGTACACAAGTGTTGAAAAGGTCATGTGCGGCACGTCTTGTGCTGTTAAAAGAGGAACGTTCTCTGATGTGGTCATACATCCTATACCGCACACACATGCTGGCACATACTGTCCACATAACTGCAGGCTGCTGTGCATCCATTGACATCAACACACACACACACACACACACACACACACACACACGCACGCTGGCTTCACGTCAAGCAGTTCATAAGCTAAGCCACTTGTCTCTCTTTGACACATAAACTTCGCGGCTTTCCTGGAAGGCGGGACCGTCAGGTGGCGTGCTGACGGCACAGGTGCTGCCATTCTCTGAGACAGGGTTGGATTGCCACACACACACACACACACACACACACACACATGCATGGTGTATCTCAGCAGTGATGTCATGGTTCTGTTTCTGGAAGGGTATTTGGGTGGCATGTGTTTCAGTGTGCGCAGCCTGCAGTTGTCTGTTGCCACCTGACTGCGTGCCGTACAGACAGCGACTCTGAGGCAGCTGTTCAGTAGAAGTACAGCTAATAAAATGAGGCTGCAGTAAAATGAACTAACTGCAAAATCAAAACATGTGGGGTTAAACAAACTTTAACCCTCAAGACTTACTTCAACATGAGCTTCCGAGCTACGTTCAGACTTGATGTAAATTCAAATGTAACCTTGTTTTATTCTCTAAATCTCACTCTGGAGTGTTTTTGCTGTATTCTTTGCCATAAACAGCCAGTTTACCAGTTGGTGACATACGCTGAGTTAACCTTTACGCTAAAGTTAAGCGATTTCTGTCGTGCATCACATAGAGCACAAACATTTATTATGGTGTTGCACATTGATTCAATTTCATAATTGACAGAAAAATACATTTTATGACACCTTTTATTGACTTTGTCAATATTTCTGTTGAATTGTTAGCATGGGGGAGAAGTGAGGCTAAAGAGAGGGAAGGCTAATATCTGACCAATGATCGTACTTGTTTTGGAGGACACCTTTGTCGTGTTTATAACTAAATTATCACCACAACCAGAGCATTCACGATACTCAAAACAACTGCAGCAAAACAAAAAGCTAAAGTTATAAACTTGACGGGAGAGGAAACATAAACAGGCTCTGATGGAGCTCTGGATTCATCAGGGAGGTGGCAACATAATGTACCTCACCTGTGCAGGGATGCACATCGTGTCTGCTTGTGGGAGATCACTGCAGGTATTTTAATTAACATTTTCCTTATTAAAGACATATTATTTCACCAGCAACCCAGCCACTATTAATAATAATACTTTTTATGACCAGGCCACTTGATCTGTGGATTATTCTGTAGATATTTGCGATCTGCACATCAGTACATATGTATGAATAATAGACTAAGACAGTTAATTTAGGTAAGGCTCATCCCTCTCAGGTCTACATTACCTGCCACCCCTAATTATTAGAGATAGCAAAGACATCTGTATGGCCAATTTAGCTTATTAACCTCAACTTCTAAACTAATTTTGGTGCCTTCCCGTATTACAATACTGAGGTGGTAATATGAGTTCCAGTGTAGCGTCTCATTGGCTAGCAGATCAGATGTGGTTGTACTATAGCGGGAAGCCTCGAGGTGTAAATGTATGTAACTGGATGTTCCTGTGTGTCATCACTACATCTTCCAAAATCGCGGGCCTTTGGCAACCACATACAAGCAGCACATTCTTCAGGAAGCCAGTAAAATTCAAAATTCATCACCCAACACATCTTATCTTCAGTCTTTATAGTCTAAATGTCGGTCTTAGTGCTTCCCTGGACTGTACTTCTGTGCAGAGCTGTGGTGAAGGGCTTATAACAAAATGATTGATGAGGAGTACTGCCTGTACCAGAATGTGTAAATGGCAAATGGACTAAATTATATAAATAACATTTCTATAGCGTTATTCCAGTCTACTGAACACTCAAAGCGCTTTACAACACTTGTCCCATTCACCCGTAAACACACACATTTATACACTGATGGTGGAGGTTGCCATACAAAGTGCTGAGCAATTTTGGGTTCGGTGTCTTGCTCAAGGATTCTTCAGCAAGCAGTCAGGGGAGGCGGGAATCAAACCAGCAACCTTCAGATTACTGGACCTACCTCCTGAGACATCCACTTAAAATACCAGGTTTGTTTACCAGGCAAATTTGGCAACTGCAACCCACTGGTTCACTGTTTGTGGACTGCCTGACATAAACTGCACTTTCCCCCTTCTTGTTGAGGGTTCTTGTATAAAAAATAACTTTGATCACATTTCTAAATACTTTAAAGTTGTGTAATTGATTCCAAATGGCGATGGTTATAAAATAGAAATATCAGAGAGAATGAATTCAGTTACTCAAAAATGGAAATCTGTCTGAAATAACAAAAGAAAGAATGGCGGACTGGTAATTTTATCCATCCTTGTGACCGCTACCACTGTTGCACAAGAACCCATGACCTCCACTGCGGCTGCCAGTAGGTGATTCACTCCATCTCTATTGTAGCTCGTATGCCAAAGTGGGCATGATTGACACATAAACAACATAAATATAAACCCAGACATAGAGAAAGATGTAGTAATGTACAGTAGATGGGATTAGAGTTGGCTTCTCTCAGACATATTCTGCTGTGAGTGTTAGAATGAGTGTTAATGGAAGAGACGAGGAGACAGCTGCTGTTAATGGTTCAGACCAGACTTGGTGGCTCCCCACAGTGAGGTACCATTAATGGAATGATCCACACTGCTGGGAAGTCACTTTAGTACATGTAATTAAATTCTCAGCTGAACTACAGTTTACAGTAGCTGGGCGGGAATAAAGTATTTGGATATATGCAGTCAATAAAACCAAAACAAAGAGCTGAAAGATGCTAAAACGCTCAGATCTGAGATGAACTACAGAATTAATTGTTTGTTTGTTTGTTTTTTACCAAGAATGACTTGTTGCACGTTAAAACATTTGATCCATTGTCCAATATAAAATTATTCCATATATCCACACACTGTTTCCAATAAAAGGAAATATTGGTCAGCTTGTGTGTTTGTGAAGCAGCCATTCAAACACAGTGGCAAATGCGCCGGAAACATTTGTGACAGAAGAGAAAACAACAATTGACCCATTGTGAGCGAAGCATCAGTAAACCGTTGGATTCGTTTTAGCATCACCACCCCTGACAAATGACTCATGTCACAGTCATAATTTGAGCCACTCCAATAAAATCTGAAATATCCCGAAGATCCGCATGATTAAATTATTTTAACACCCTTTAAGTTAGCCCGCTCGGTTGGTGATCCAGCCCGGAACACTCTGTACAGTAATAAAAACGACCTTGAATGGACCGCATCCCAAATTCCTTCCTTAAGTACGTGTCACCAGATGATAACGCATGGCAGAATTTATCGTCTTCACCCGGGTCTTACCTTTTAGATCAAAGCCGAGCCGAGATGATAAAAACACGGGTCTACTGCCGAGTCAAATGACCCGGCTGTAAATGCAGAGTTTACACATTCCCATTGTGCACAAAAGCTGGAATTTAGCTGGTTTAAGTTGGATTTTTTACCAGTGGGAAAACAATAATAGTTACCATGCTTACCAGCTGGTCCTAAAGCTTTTGTGCTGGAGGTTTAACACTTTGCCGATTCTTCCAGCTGCAAGGCTAATCGAGCTAACTAGCAAATGGCAGCTACACTTAGTAGGAATTAGTGGTTACTTTAGGACATACTGCCCACTTTTTTGTTGCATGTATTCAACAGATGGTCAAGAGTTAACTCTGCAATATACAGCAGAAACATCAAGCCAATGAGGTTTAATATCACCACAACATTGGCAAAGTTAGCAAAATTACAGCTAACATAAAAAAAAAAAAATATGGCATCGTTTTCATTTCATTGATTGGCTAAGACAGCTGTTACACGTAAGGGCTTGAATTAGTGGAGGACATAGTGTTGGACCTACTCTTACACCAAAGCACTTATATCAAATTCGTCTTTAACTTCTTAAACTTTTGTGCAGTGAAATCAAACAGCTCCCAAACACCAAAATACCATCAGATGACTTTCCCACCTTTCCTCATTCGGTCAAACTGTGTAAACGTACCTTCAAATGCTGCTGAAGTCACAAAGTTTCCTGGCCGCAGGTGTTCATTTTGCAGTTTAATCCCGTGGCATGTTAAGAAGTGTCCTCTAGGCCGAGCCAACAAGTGATATTGTGTCTATCAGGGACGGATCAGCCCTCAGCACGCCTCCCATTCTGCAGAGTGCAGTCTGAGGGACGGCCATAATCTCCACACTGCCCCTCGAAGCTCACACTAATCATCAGTGCGTGATGATGGGAGTCTGTGGGAGTCGGGGGAGGGAGACGGTGTTTGATGTGGGAGGGAAAAAGGGAGAGTGAAAAGGAGGAGATGACAGACAGAGGGAGGAAATACATTATGGGGATGGATAAAATAACACACACACACACACACACACACACAATAAAGCAGTTTAAAGCTGCAACATAAAACTTATTTTTTTATTAAGCACTGATAATAACGCCTGACTGGCAGCTCAAAGTGTTGGAGGGGAACAAGCTCAACAATACACCTCATGTTTTAAGTTCTAAACATGTTTTAGGTAACTTTTTCCCAACTATGATGTAACATTCAAGCAAAACAATGAGCTGAAAGACACTAGAAAAGGGAAGCGATCTGCAGGATATTTGTGATGTATGATAATTTTTGTTTGAGTTTTCACAATACAACATAAGCCAAGTTTCCATGAAGCATTTTGAAGAATATTGCATCAGAAATTTAAACAGAAATGGCAAAATAACAAAAACTTCACTGATTTGCAAAAAAAGTTTGTATGCTTTTTGTGTTTTTTGTCTTTTGCTAATTGAACAAATTTGCCGATTAAACTCTGATGTAGCGAACATTCAACATACGTGACCGATCAGCTGTTTCCGCTGTCTGCTTTATAATCACTGCAATCACATGTAACATGGCCGATGCTAGCTGACATGCAATAACAGTTGCAACTTACCCTATCAGAAGTCATTCCTGAAGACCTCTCTCTATTTTGTCTCCTGGTTTGTTGACCTCTAGTCTCGGTTTACTTCCACATTCACGCGTGACGTAGCCACATAGCCTTCAACGCGACATCCTCTGACGGAATAAGGCTTCACGTAGCCCAGTTCATACACTCAAAACTGTTTATGGAAACACACCATGTTCACATTCTGATATATGTTATTTTTTGGGTTTAAAGTTAAAATTCCCTCGATGTTTTATGGAAACATGGCTGTAGTCCTTTTATTCATAGATGGCATAAAGATATTCTTTTAAAGAAACTGAACACTGACCACCACAGAAACATCCTCCCTTCTATCATTTCATCTTTTTGCTTTCTGGGAATCCACCTCAAGCTCAAACAAATCAAAATATTGTATATTACAAAGACAAGCCCACAGTCTCAAACTAAAAGATGAAATAGCACAACAAAGTATGAAAGGCATCATTACAGGAGAAAATTAGATGTGTTACAGACGGAAGATGCCAGTTTAAAGACAGTGGATCCAGTACAGAGGCGATTTACAGCAGCTCGGATCAGGAACATGACGAACAGTCGGGCATTCAGAGTACGTTCTCGTCTTTATCTGTAAGTTGAGGATTTATTTGGACCAGAACAGAGGTGACAGTGGAGAGACAATCGGTCCGCTCGTCTTCAGGTTCTGCTGAACCCTGATAACGACCCGTTCATTTGAACCAGGTGTGCTGGAGCAGGAAAACATCCACAACATGAAGGGTAAGAAGCCTCGAGGACGGGGATTGAAGAACTCACCACTAAACTCTACTGCCAGCTGTACACACAGCGACCTCTAGTGGCAGACAGCTGTTGATTTTTACCTCCAGTGTCTGTAGATCCTCTATAGCTCTCTAATTAACACACAACGTGGTAATTAGTGAACTTAAAAGGTGCTGATGAGTGAGTTTTGTTTGTATGTCTTTACTTTAAGGCTGTGCAGTGTTTCCATCTGCTCCCAGTTTAGTCTCCAGTTGAACTACGTCAGCTGTCTCGTGGCTGTAGTTTCATATTTAACAGATATTTAGACATTTCTACCAAGAAATACATGAGCGGACTGATGATTGTGGATAACATCTATTGTTTTTCTGTTGTTTCAACTTACATTTATTTGTCACTACACCCAGAGAACCTATGAATGACTTTGTTTGAGTCTCTTCTTCACGTGTAGTAAACCAACATGTGCCAAAAAGATTATTAAATTCTTCAGTGTTTAAAAAGTTGACGTGATCAGACATACGATCTGATGTCGATGAGTTTAGAAACAGGTCGGTGTTCTCACCCTGCGGTGTGACGGGCGCCAACCTTTTCTGAAGCTCCTCTGGTGAAGCGTGCCGGTGCCGTGCTCACGTGGACCCGTCTGAAGGACCCACAGGATGAAGTACAATCCAAAAAGCAAACAGTGAGAGAGAATTGGAGGAAGTCGAGGGGCTTTGCTGACTTTCCTGAGCGGGCAGCAGCAGAGATTAGACGTTTGTAATCCAGTTCACGCTGTGATTCACTTCCACTTGTTGAAGGCAGCTGTCGACGTTTACCTCACGTTCCTTCACGTCGGACTTTTAAAAAAACACATTAGAGATTTTTTAAAAAAAGGGCTTTCTCACAGTTTATTTTCAGTCATATACAAGTGTTATACTTCAGGTCATAATAAGCAGCGATGAGGAATAATTATCTTCTGTCATTCATGTGGGATATGTACGTTAACTTGGCATCAAGTTTGTAGTTTCCAACTGGAGATTTAAGCACATTTAAACCCTTCTTTTCAAAATTCACTTTTAGTTTCACTTTTACTCACTAGAATTGTCTTTACTGCCCTGAACCCGACAGGAAGATCTGCTCACACCACACAGGGCCAAGAGTCTTCAGCCATGTAGCAGCTCTGTTAGGCTGTACAGTGAGTATTCTAACATGTTAATGATTAACAGGTATAATGTTATTTTATTTACCAGCTCAGCTTTGCTTGTAAGCACGAACACTAACCAGAGATCACAACTGATGTGAATATCATTAGATTTGCAGCTTTATAAACTGAAGTAATGGACAAATTACATTTTCGACCTGATGATGGCGCGATTAGGAATCAGGACTGTGTGAACCGTATTTAATGGCAATCCAACCAATAGTTTTTAAAACCGTGGCCTCAGATCCAATTTTTTAAATCCGATGGCTGATCAGATAATCTAATGTAAAACTGTACTACTCTGATGCATCATTGAATCTGCAAAGTAACTAGTAGTAAGAAGTAGAGGTGCAATATTTGCCTCCTGAATGTAGCAGAGTGGAAGTATGAAGTACCAGAAAATGGAAATACTCATGTAAAGTACCTCAAAAATGTACGTAGGTACGTTCCTTCACTGGTTATCTGCAGGACTGATGTACGTTAATCCAGCTTTATAAATAATGTTTTCTTCTTTTTATACCCTCACTTTAATATCATTGCTTTTCTCAAGTCACTGAAGTGTTTTTATTGCATTTACACACACACACACAGATGTTAACAGACCAAACACCGCTGCAGACTGACCAGAGACCAGTTTTTATCAGCGGCGCTCCTGACGTTAAAAGCTGCATCTGTTACTCAAACATGCCTCGATGGGAAACGTGTTCATTCATCAGGGTCGTCATGTGAAAACAGGGTCCATTCAGACTGCAGTTACCTGGCCGGCACCACCAGGTGGGAGCAGAGAGGTGATCTGACGCTCAGGTGAAGATGAAACATAGGTTGTAATCATGAACACGGTCCAGCAGGTGGCAGTGTGGAGGTGCACATGTCAACACGGAGGAGATGGTGTTTGTCCATAGGAGGCACTATTTCCTTAACCTTCACTATTCTCTGTCTCTTTCACACACACACACACACACACACACACACACACACACACACACACACACACACACACTCAGGCAGTGTTTTGAAACTGGGTTCACTCAGGGCTTAGCTTGGCATCCTATTTTAGAACTCCACCCTTAACAGCTCTAAATGGACTTAGTGACTCCACCCCACCCCCATCCTGCTGCGAGACCATGAGTGTGTATCTGAGTGTGTGTGTGTGTGTGTGTGTGTGTGTGGAGGTGGGATAAGACGGGGAGAATTCAAAGGTCCGAGGAAGAAAGGGATAGAAATGTAGGTCATGCTCGATAAGGAGAGACGATGAAGAGGAGAGGAGAGAGCGGAGACGAGAGGGAGGAAGACGGAGGAGGGCGAGAGACACGTCGGCCTCTCAGAATCCCTCATGAGTCCGCTGGCAAACGGACAGCAGGAACAGAGAGAGAGACGGAGAGGAAGAGAGACGCAGGGAGGGATGAAGAAGAGCAGAGCGGCGCTGAATCGATCACAAGTGTGTGCGCGAGTGTGTGTTACCCAATCGACAAGAACCATTACATTGGGATGCTCCTTCCCTCCCTCCTCTCTCTCTCCTCTCTCCCTCCTCTCTCCATCCACAAAGAGGTGACCTAAATACTAAAGCCGCCAAACTGTTGGAGAAGAAACTGCTCTCTCTCTCTCTCCCCCTGTGTGTGTGTGTGTGTGTGTGTGTGTGTTTATGGTAAACGTTGCATCAGTCATAAAGCCATAGTGCTGCAGTGCAACGCTTTATTCTCGCCCGTTGGCATAGCAACCGGTGAGTCAAACGAGGATGATCAAAGAGGGCCCTGATTACCCAGTCTGTGTGTGTGTGTGTGTGTGTGTGTGTACATGTCTTGTGTGTTCACCTAACACACTGTCAGATTTACAGCATATTATACTGCGTGTAAGTCAACAGTGTCAAAAGGGGCTTGTACGTGGCTTTTATTGTTTATCTGGTTATGTAAATTCTAGTTTATGCTGTTTTTATGAATGTCAGTAGTGTGTGAGAGACGCAGGAAATGCTTCACGACACAGTCGTTGTTTCTGATCGTCCTCGTCTGTGGTTAAGGTTTGGCAATGTTTTCGAATCACTACTGGTTTAAGGTCGGGGGCAAGATTGTGGTCGCGGTCAAAGGGGAGAGTGTGCAGCGTTCTTTATCCGCCTGGATTGTTTTTTCACACGAGCTGCCAAGGTTCTGAGATATCAACTGTTTGCTTTCTCTCAAATATAATGGAACTAGATGGTAATCGGCTCAAAGCAAATGGAGCAAATAACAAAGCAGTGGAGAAAAAAATGCATTTGAATGACTCGACAGCAGGGTTTCTTTCCAGAATTCATGTCCCAGATACTAAAAATAATCGACAGGAGAAGGAACAGCACAGAAGGACGTTTGCATCTCACTGAGAAGACGTTCGTGCTTGTGACGGCGAGGAATGAGAAACATTCATGGGATGTAATGTTAGCTAGCATAGTTAGCTTACATGAATGGACGTTTTTTTTACTTCAAGGTCCAAGGTGATTTTCTTTGTCGTTGTACAACAGAGGTATGTATGCTGAAATGAAAGTGTGTAAGCGTCTTCATGCTACACAAATATAGAACAAATATACAGTTTATTTAGACGCAAATACACAAACATGTAGTTCATTTTTTTCAAGTCAGGGTGAATGTAAATAGCAGCAACAAGACGCTGATCATAATACAGTCGGCATCTTGATATTAGAAGTTCAACATCAGGTAAACACTGTCCATCAGCTTTGACTGGGACCAAGCATCAATGACGTAAACACCGAGTCCTCATCTACTGGTCCTCGTCCTCGTCAGCTCAGAACACGGTCCGCCTGCTGAGTGCAACAGCTCGATCCGAGATGTTGTGGTGGAGACAGGTCTCTGTAAAGATGTGGGCACAACACTCCCTGTTGTTTTGCCAGCCTTGGTCCCATCTGTCTACTTTCCTGCGCCAAGACACTAGTCAGGAGCAACCTGAAGATGCCGCGGGCAGTGATCAGTAAATCCACAGCTCTTAATCCAATGGTAATCAACGTATTTCTGTCAAAGGTAAAACAGTTTCAGCAATAAAAAATGCTTCTGCTCAAAAAATGAGCAGAAGTTTCTGAGCAGTTCCTACTTGAAACTGGCCTCGTCTCACCGGTATCATCTGGCAAACAAAATGCTTCAAGTTGCTCCGCGGTTTTGTCCAACCACATCAAAAGCACAAGCATTTATAGATTTAAAAAAAAGAAAAAAAAAGAAAAACAGCCATAAGGGTCTTGTGCAGTCTGGTTGGAGGGATTATCCCGGGATAATTGCACACGCTTTTGTACGGTTTCTCCTTGAGGCCATTCATGGTTTTTAAACAGAAGTAGCTTTGTGCGGAGTGAAAAAGAGCACTTGAGAGAGAATTTTAAATCCTGCAAATACCTGCTGTGCTCGTCAGATTGTTGCTTTCAGAAAGTAACATTTAATGCTTCAGACAGGGAACCTGATACTGGCTAGATGGTCACTTTTTCAGGGGTTACTTGCAGCTGATGGAAGAGTCGGAGTCCAACAATTGTAAATTCTCAGCTACATGTCATGTTTATGTGCTGTCCTGTGGGCGGGAGGAGAGCAGCACATGGTAACTGTGCCAAGACCGACCCCACTGGAGCAGTTACAGGAGTAAGTCAAGGATGGGAGCTCGTCAATGCATTTGATACATAAATTCCCTCTCCGGCGAAACACTGATCATCTCTTTAGCCTTTGCTTCCTGTACATCTGTTTTTGTCGACGGGACGCAGCCCCGTAGTGCCCTAATAAAAAGTCGCATTCAGATATCTTGGCCGACACGTTTGTGAACATCTGCACAAGAACGCCCATGGACTCGTGCAGATGTAGAAGTATGTTTCAGGATTAAAATAGCTAAGGGTTCATTAGCGCATACTTCTGCCTCTGAAACATGTGTGCAGAGCTTGTATACAGTTCCAAGTATACAAGCAGGCTAAACGCCAATAACTATGGATTGAGGGGGAGCTAAAATGTCTTTTATATCTTTTTAATGTGCTTTAGTCCTTAAAATGTTTGGATGACAGACACTGTTCAGCCTCCATGTTACTAGATGCTCCTGCTTTTCCGTTAGCCATGGCACATCTAGCTAGCTTAACACATATCAAGTTTGTAGATGACGTAGCTAAACCTGTCAGTGGAAAATAGAGATGGAGATATCTTCTACAAGACTGAAAGAACTAGGCAGTATTTTGGTTGATGTGTGCGATATTTATTCAGTTTGAGAATCCCACAATCTCAAGAAAGCGTTAACGTTAGCTCAAGTCGGCTAGCTGACTTGACTTGGGCTACAAACGGTTTCTGTTGCCGGAGTGGCAAATATTACGTGACTGATTGTTTTCCATGTAGAGAGATAACGAATATGCATCTTATTTTGAGATTGATATGTCCCACTACATGAATATATCCACCAAACATGACGTTAAACACACCCTCTTGTGTAATATTGCTAAATTTAGGAACAGTACAAGAATCTCTTCAGTTCAAAACATTTCAGACATCACTGATTATCCGTCGCACATCGTCTATTTATGGTTTTATTTAACAGTGTTGGATCACAGTGTTCCCACGACTGTACATATCAACATCATACCACTGTGGCTCAGTAAATCTGCCTCGCCACTAGACTTTGTGGGCATAACGATCGTCTGTTCCTGCATCACTACAGACAACATCTAGCAGACCGGAGACAATATAGATGGATTCAGTGGCGGCAGCAGTGCTGGTTGTACGATGACAGGCAGCTCACGGCTTTTGTTACATCTCATTCTCCCTGCAGTCGCTCTACGCTAATTACAAAACCCCAGAGAAATCCTCCTGATCAAGTGTTTATCGGACGGTTCACAGTCTGTCTCAAGTCGAGTAAGCAACAGAAAGCCAGTAAATGAGGAAACAGTTTGGTGAAAGGCAACCGAGAAAAAACAAACCGGTTCATTTCCTTTGTCGGCTGGCTGAAGTGTGTGAAATGTAATATAAGGTGTGTGTGTGTGTGTGTGTGTGTGTGTGACTCAGTATGGGGGTGAGCTGAGTGTTACAGAGATATATATATTTATATACATATATATTTATAACAAAAACACTGTCAATTCTCAGAAACCACAGAGCTGGTTGCCATGGGAATGCTGCAGGGAGCTCCTCATCCTCCCACCAATGGGCTTCAGCGATTTGTTACCGCGGGAAACCTGGCTTGTTGCCTAGGAGACCAGAGGCTGTGTGCTCACGGATGGAGAGCTGAGAGTCGCAGCTCGGCTCTTACTACTGATGAAACGCCGTGCTGAGACACAGACGCGCTGTGTTTACTGGCGTGCGGGGGCAACGTCGATCTGCTGATCGCAGTCTTTGTGTTACACAAGCGTAGGTGAATTGTACGGCAATCGTACAATTACAGATATTCATATAATGCAGTAAGAATAAGAAGCATTACTCATTTTGCATTCATTTTGTTCTCAGTAGACAAATATGTTATCCAAACCTGAAGGCTCGCTGAAACCACACGAGATTGTTGTGATCGTAGAAAGTTGGCGATAATTTCCTGAGCACCGTATTCACATATTCAGCAACTGTAAAGACGCTACCGTTAGCGCTCAGCCACTTTCTAGCAAACATGACTGTTTGATAGTGTTGCATTTATTTAAGCGTTGAAAGCGGTTTAATGCTAACGGTTGGCTAATGAGTCATCATGTTGTTGACGATGATGTTTGTGTACAAATCTGGCCTGTGACCCCTCCAGATGTTCACGAGATGGTCTCTTCCGTTGCTGAATATTCAGGAGGAGAGTGAACGGATAACGATTTGGCAGATTTTCTACATTTATACAACTCGTTACCTGGATCACAGCAGCATAACATTATCCCAGGATTCAAGCCTCCCACTCAGAGCGTGACGACAGAAAAATGGCTGCCGTGTAAATGTGGTCTATCGGGGGACCGTGCGGCTCAGAGAGTAACAAATTTGTTGCACAGCGTCAACGACCGTATTTGAAATAGTTCAGATGATTGATCTTGTGGTGGAAAAATGCCATCACTAGAAACACAGGAACCCTTCACTGCACCTACAGGACTTCCCTGAACAGCCAAAACCTGGTTCCTTACGACATGATGTCATCAAACACGACCTAATTATGAATTATCGTTTGGAATTAAAGGCAGTCTGGGTCATGGGTGATTTAAACCCGTTGCTGCAACTACATTTACACTGATCTCGCTTTATAATAATGTGATGATGGATGTTATGAATAACAAACTGTCCCAAAATAATATTAAAAAAAACATTAAAAGATAGTGAAGTTTGAAAAACACAATGTCACAGCAACTCTGTCTCTCACAGATTTGGGCGACAGAAGCTTCCAGGGGAGCGTTTTCTGCGAGATTTCACATTTAGATGCAGCGTGAAGAATGAAGAGCAGAGAAAGTATTCAAACACATGATGAATTATTGATAAGGGAGCCATCTGGAGATGCAAATAACCTCCTACTAATTCACCAAGGACATCACCTGAGAACACGCCAGCACTGCATTGCAGAGGGAAACATCACACAGTGTAGTAAAAGACAGTGAAAAACTCATGACCTGCTTTTTTTTTTCCTCCAAACTTCAGTATGTCAGCGTCCACCTACACCTGCAGAAGAGTTTGTGACTCTGCAGCTGTCGAGGAGTTCACTGAATCATGACGACTGACTGATTAGAATTTATCTCTAGAGGTGGAATTATTCAAAATGTTTTCACTGAAACTAGAATAAATGTTAGTAATGTTCGTTTCTGCCAACACATCCTCGCACACTGTTAATAACACAAGTCTAAGTTCAATTGCTGCCTTTAATATTTGAAAATACGTCGTCTTTTAACGTAGGATATTAAGTTAAATCAACGACTGAAAATAAAAAAAACTATAAACCTTAAGTTTATTCAGCTTGAAACAAATCAAGCTTGTATATTTAAGTTAATTTAATCAGAAAAAAGAAGTTGATTCCACTAAATTTAAACTCCCAGGCGACATATATCACCATCACCAAGTGTAACTGGACCTTTTTGTCATACGTTCACAGTTTGGTTAGGTTTAGGAAAACATCCTGGTTCGGGTTATTTATGCAACCTCAGTTTCAAACAAACCTACGTACGTAACTTAAGTGACATCATGTGCGTGATGTAGCTTAACTAAAAACGTACCATTAGTCTTTGGTTTCAAATGGGACATGAACGTCTTTTGAGTGAAAGTCTTGTTCTTTCACTTGACTTCCTCCTCTGCTGCTGTAATAATCACTACGGCCACTAGAGGTCACCGCCTAACAAGGAAGGTAAATACAGGTGCTGCTTTCTCAGTCGACCTACGTGGGCGTTGTTCCTCTGATGAGGACAGACTGCTAACGGTCTTTTTTTCACAGCCGGAAAATGTCCCGCGTCGCCTCGTATATATCCAGCGGTTTCACTCTTACAAATGTTGAAACGCCATCTTGACCAGTGGTCTCTCGCCACCACCACCCTCCTCCTCTTCACATGTAGGTCAGATCTGATACATGTAACATATTTTAGTGATGTGCTGCCAATTTTATCAAATGTTCTTTGACAAAAATGCGTTTTGCCTTTTACAAACTACATTCTTGAGTTGTATTTTATAATAGTGTAATTTCTTTTTTCATTTGGAAGCTTTTGTACATTTTTAAAGCCAGAACTTTGAGGAATTAATAAAAAGAAAGCAAGCTGAAACAGAACTTGATAGCTTTTCTGTTTTCCAAGAAAGAAAAGAGAAGTTCAAACCACCGGTCGTCACTTCTCAACACGACCCGACTGCATTAGTAGTTTCTACAGACTTCAAATAACTCTTTAACTTCTTCTTTTACACATTGTTGCATATTCCCTTTTATAATAAAACAACCCAAACAGCCCCTAATTGAGTGAATCCTCCGTGCGCCCCGACCCGTTATCAACACGGTGACTCAACTAAAACCTTCACACTGTCCAAACTGCTGAAGTGTTTTTGATTGCGTTTGAAAAAGCTCACTTCATCCTCCAATGTTGTGATGTTTCTCATGAAGTGGACCACAACGGACCGCAGAGCGACGCAACACAAACACGCTGAGTGCGTTACGTAACGCTCAATCACTTCTTCTGACACACGAGGTTAATAAAACGCCGCCTCGTGAATTGTTGGTGGTTTCATCCATTATTTTGCACCACTTAAAAAAAAAAAAAAATACGAGAAAAACACTTACCAACATTGTAAAAAACTGTTCCCGTGTTTGGAACATAAACGTGCTCATCTGTGAAATGATCTATTATGAGCTCCAATAGGAACAGAATCGGACCTGGCCTTGATAAAAAAAAAAATAAAACAGCCTGTGCATCCGTGTCGTGCAAAGTCGTATGTCAAGACTGATTTTGGCGTGCGGCACTTCTGTTTTTCATCTTCACAAGAGAAGGAGGTCATTCTGCTCCCCTGAGTGTTTCCTCTGCTCTGACACAGACTGACAGGAACATAGGAGAGGGGGGAAAGGAAAGGAAAGGTTCTGCCGAGGCCCGATCAGCCCAGAACCCTGCAAGTGAGCATAAACCACTGAACCGGATATTTAAAAAGGGTTTCTTTGTGATCTGATGGAGACGCTGAATGACGGAGTGTTTTTTTAAAATGTCTTTTAAGGGAAATATTCAGAATGTTTTCTCATCTCAGGTCGTCAGATACCAAATGCTGCTTCGTCACACAGCTCACGCAAGGAAGTCGCTCACATCTGTGTACGCACCGACTTACAAACCCTGCTCACGCAATCCAAGCTGCACTTCTTCTGCTTCTTCTTCTTCTTCTTGGCTTGGTAATAAACGACCTTTTCACTCAAAGATTCTGTGGATATATGAGCTATAATTAACGATGTGATGTGTCTCTATTGTGATGTTGTCATATTGTTACAGGCTGATATAGTTCAAGGTTATGACGATGGTGGAAGTGGAGGTGGAGGTGGCTGTAATCACCTGGGATCCATGTGTGAGTAGTTAATTGTCGCTGTTGCTACACCTCCAACCATTAAAGGTCAACCGAGGTCATAAACTACTTACAGCCTTTTAGACTTCACTCCACCCTCGAGACTGTAACCGCGGCTGTGGGCTTTACAACAGGACGTGACAGATTGATGGAAACGGCTAATGATGCTGAAGCGGAGCGGCGCCGGGGAAAGCTGTCCAACACCGTCTCCTCCTCCTCCTCCTCCTCTGCGTCGACCTCCTTCTGGCTCTCCGCCCGCCCTCCTGTTGAATATTTCAGGTTATCACTAATGAAGGAAGTTATCTGTCTCTCACTGCGGCAGGAGCTTTAAATAGCACTGGAACATCAATTCACCGCTAACAATCTCTCCAGAGCTGAAAGAGAGAGAGAGTTACACAACCTCATCGACTGGCCCCTGCCGTGATCCTAAAACAGAGAAATTAATGGAATTATTAAGCATACGAAACAGATTTGAGCGCTTTTGTGTGAACTTCCCCCGACTCTGTGATAATGTTCACCACGAGACGAGGACGGAAACCAAAAGGGAAAGTTAATCACTGTGAAGCTGTGCTGCAGTTCAGTGAGGAGGAGGCGGCGGCTGCTGATGAATCGCGCTCACACTCAGATCATGAGAGCTCAGATTTGAATCCCCGCAAAGATGAATATCTTTCATCACATCGCCTGACGCCCCTGCAGGACAGATAATTAGACAAATTGACTTTAGAAGGGTTTTTTTTTTTTTAGAGTGTGGCGAAATAATTTCACACATGTAAGAACTGAATGAAGAGGCTGATAAATCACTCAGTCAGTGAAACAAGTGAAAATGACATGTTGAAGATGAATTATTGGAGTTAGTGTTGTCTGCCACTGATTTAATGGAAGTAATTAAGTTTATTAAAGCGAAACTCTCGCCAAAATGCAACCTAGGGTATTTTTGTAAATGTACCCGGGTCAAACCTTCATGTAAAAGCATAATTACAACAAAGGCGCCACTTTTAAGATTCACCGTGTTTTCGGGTCAAACTCATTTTCAATGGGAGTGCTACGGGCACTTTTATGCTAGCATCAAAATCTCTATTTTTAAAACGCTAAGAAGTATCGACACAACATGAAACTTTGCTCGTAGTATCACCAGGGTCTCTACACATGAACACGAGCATTGAGAACATTGTTTGTGTACACAGAGTTTACTAAAAAGAAGGTTTTTGAACAACTCACGTTAGCAGTAGCTTGTTCCGCTCGCCGCCGTCCTGCCAGCCGAGAAGTGTCGATCTCAGAATGTGACGTAACATGGAGGACAGTTAAGGTGGAACTACTGTCTTCCGGCAACAACTATTCACGCGAGATCTCACGTGACTTTTCCGGCTTTTGATTTTACTATTGTTTCTTATATGAGGCTCCTTTTTTAACTTCAAGGTCAATATTGTTTTTCGCTAACGACAAAACAACAAATTATCCTGCATTTATATGGAACTAAGCTTTAGGAGCGTTCCACCTTAACTGTCCTCCAGGTTACGTCACATTCTGAGATGGATAACTCCTCGGCTGGCAGGACGGCTGCGAGCGGAACAAGCTACTGCTAACGTGAGTTGTTCAAAAACCTTCTTTTTAGTAAACTCTGTGTACACAAACAATGTTCTCAATGCTCGTGTTCATGTGTAGAGACCCTGGTGATACTACGAGCAAAGTTTCATGTTGTGTCGAGACTTCTTAGCGTATTAACAATAGAGATTTTGATGCTATCGTAAAAGTGCCCGTAGCACCTTGAGTTTGAACCGAAAACGAAAATACGAACAATCTTAAAAGTGGCACTTTCTTCATAATTGTGCTTTTACAAGAAGGTTTGACTTGGGTACATTCACAAAAAAAAGCCTAGGTTCGCGTTTTTGCAAGAGTTTCACTTTAAAGTGGTTCCTGGTGGAGTTTTTGACCACAGGTGGTGCTGTGGAGCGATGTTTTGAGGCGCAGGTCCTTGTTTTGTTTGTATTGTGCGCTGTTTTTGAGACTCTTTTATGGTACATTCCTGGACACAAAAAAATAAAAACACTAAAAAGATGATTAACATAAGATGCAAACCTCAACTGTAAAAAGCCGAGGCAGCGTGGTGGTAAACAAAGATGTCAAAAGAAATCAAAAAATCCTTTCGGTTTCACATCTTTCTCCACCAAACTAGTGCTCAGAAATGCATGAAACCAACGCAGGATTGACATTAAGTAGATCTTTTCCTATATCGGAGCTTCTGGAGGAATAAACACCCGGAGTGACTCTGGATTCTGCCTTGTTCTGAAGATGTTTACTGATGAAAGGAGAGCTCAGAGTGTATTTCTGTGGATATAAAGTGGCCAAGCAACACTTTCAGGTGGTAGCGAGAGGTTAGAAGAAGAACCGGAGTCTCTGGTGAGTGCTGAGTTGAGTCAGTGGCTGAGCCGAGTTCAAACACTCTCCATGTTGCCTTTGTTTGCTAGCTTACATCATCTGGCGATCAAACTCGAACATACACAATATGTTCGGCTGAAATCTGTTCTGTAATGGAAACACTTGGCGGACAGTTGGACCTGATCCCAAAAACTGATCTGAGGATAACTGGACCTGATCCAAAATGCACTGAACCCGAACAGACCCAAACAGAGAGAGAACACCGACTTTGGCAGCAGCACGACGCATCGACCAATTAACAAGCAGGCCCGGTTGAAAAGGGCAGCGACACGCGTCGATTTTCCAAACACACGTCCTTGTTGGATGATTATGACAAACAGCCTGTGATCAGAGCTCAGCAGCAGACATATTGATACACAGATCCTGATCTGCAGCAACACCGCGTGAATCCGCTCCACCCAACACGACTGAACAGAATTTGGAGTTGGCTCGGATCAGGTCCCTGGTTAGTTACCATCACCAGAATCCACTCCAACAACACTGAGCGCTTCACAAGTCAGCGTTCATTTTGAAACACATTTCATTTTCTCTTCCCCAGCTCTCCCTCCCTCCCTCCTAACCTTCAGTTTCTCTCCCTCTCGTTTCTCCCTCCCATGAGAGAGAGAGAGAGAAAGAGGGTGAGAGTCTTCAGAAGAGCTCAGTATCCAACAGAGACGAGAGTCGGAGAGACAGACAGACACATGGAGGATTGCCAGCCTGCAGAGATAAAGGCAAAGGCAAGAGAAATGAAAAGACGGCGAGTCTGCAACAGACAGATTTCCAGAAGAAAAAAGAAAATGGGGAAGATGATTAAAAGAGAAGCTCGGCTGCATCAAAGTTCAATCCCAGTTAAAACGCCAAAACCAAGTTCAGTGGCTCTCTGTGAACTCAGATGCCCCGATTTCCTCTTTTCAAACTGCGCTATAATCTTCTGCAGTTAGTGAGCAAACGTGAAGGTTTACGTGATTTCAGTCGGTGCGCAGGTTTTACAGCCGGTTACAACCAGCTGGTGGAGGAGCGGCACTCTCTTAACAAAGTACGACACATTAAATATTAATAATGTTTTTGCAATAAGGAGGCTTCAGTCAAACCCAGTAACAACAGCTTGAATGTGAAGGCTCGGTCATTATTATGCATGTATTCTCCGGCAGTGTTGAGCATGTGTGTGTGTGTGTGTGTGTGTGTGTGAGAGCACTCTAGGCTACACTCCTATTTATAACTGACATTGGCAGAGTTGCATAAGGACACAGCAGCACATCAGACTGAGGAAGACAGCGAGTCAGATGCAGAGGGAGAACACACCGGCAGCGACCGACGGCTCGTAAATGCCCCAGTTCTACTTTAAACCGTAGACAGACCGGCAGGAGGCCTCGGGGAGAATATGTAGGGTTGTAAACAGCGAGTTGCACGTATGATATCTGATAAAACCAACCACGTATGACAATGTGGAAACACGTATGTAGCAAGACGACGCACTCAACAGACGTGGACGTGATGTCGTCTTGTTTAACGCCCAACAAAACCCACGACTACAACCGTGTAGATCCCAAATCTCAAATGCTAGCTAGCGTAACACTCAAAGACAGCAAGCGTAAAACATAAATATCTATATACATGTTTTTACGTTACGTCTCCGTCTAGGCCCGGTTGCTGGTGACTTCCTCGTGGTCCGAAAACAAGTGCCAGGCAGAAACCAGTCAGCTAACAAGTCCACGTTAACTACGCTAACTCGCTAAAGGTAGCTACTCACTACAGCCGAAGATAGCTACAGCAAAGAGTATAGTTAGCAGCAGTTAGCGGTTATGCTGCCCCATATATTTTTCTTATGATACTATCTTGCATGTTATATTTTTAATTAGCTCTAGGACAATATTTATTTGTAGTACTTGCCTAAAAGTAAGCTAGCTCAGTGTAAAGATTCACAGTCATGATAGCAGCTAACAAGGAAGCTTGTTTTCATCCAACGCTGTTATTTGCAGATGAGGACCGTACATTTTTATGTTAAATATATGTTTATTTGTGGTTCCATATTTTTATGTTTACAGTTAATTATGTCCAAAAATAAGGTGGCTAACTAATGCTAGCTTCCATAGCTCATCTGGGTCGTATGGCTTGAAGATAGCGACATGAACTCGTGTGACTAATGCAGCTTTAAATGTTGAACAGTTTAACAGAAAGTGTTTCAGAGAGACTTGATGAAGCTGACGCGGTACAATCCAAACACTTAAGTGCATGAAACACTTCTCATCCGTCTGAACTGTCACACTTATTCAATGTCAATAAGCAATTGAGACAATCAGAGCAGCAACACACAACACATGCTCGCATACAAATGAATCCTGCAAGTAAATGTATTGAAAGGTAACCCTGCTTGAAGTGTTTAAAGTGGCACAAATTGAAGGATGTGGACTGAATATGGTGCAATACATGAAGGAGAGTAAAACATTTGCACAACTGTGGATCGACAGATGTGCAGAAAACCAGCGGTCGACTAAAAACTCCTGCACAATGTTTGAGCACAAAGACCTCCATCAGTTTATCTTCCTCCATCTCCTCGAGATAAATTGATGACGGTCTTTGCTGCGCCGAACATAAAAACGTTGTTATTCAAATTCACTCTTGATTGCGAGTGAGATGAACAGTGTGTGGGAGTTTTTTGTCCTGATGCATAATAGATAACATGACACAACAGTTACACTCCATCCAGTGAATGAAAGGTAGCCATAGAGGGAAAGTGGTTTTATTCCAGTGAAAGAAAAATGGTTTTGTTCTCTGTGACCAATCGCAAGTTTGTCGGTTCTTCGTGACAGAACAAACAAAGGTACACCGAGGTCCAGTATTTGATGATGACTAGCTTTTTATTCCTCTGGTCTCAGTTGGGACGAGGATGAAATGAAGTGAGTGTGTTTAATTAAGGTCCCACAAAGGAGCACGAAATGAGGAAACCAGATGCATCTTGAAATATCTGTTCTACATTCAGAAAACACAACTCCACGTGCACTCAGAGGATTCTGTCTGATGGCTTTATAAATGTGTTTTTAATACGAACGATACGGGCGTTATAAGAATTGTTTTGGTCAAATCCATGTGTAACAATATTGGTTAAAGCAATGTTTGTTCCACAGCTTGAAAGTGCGTCGAGGCTTACACATCAGCTGCCGTTATCAACATCTGGTGATGGCTGCGTAAATAAGGAATGAATTTGGGAAAAAGTTTATTTAAGGATGTTTTATTGCTGGACACAGTGTTGAGCTGCGTTCATTTCTATGAAAGCTGCTCGGTGGTGTTTTGAAGCCAGAAAAGCTCGACGTCCCGGCTGTGAAAACATCTGGATCGCCAGCTAACTTCTGGTTTAGCGCCCCGCTAACTTGAATGAGGATAAAATAATTGAATCGTTCAGCTCTTCTAGACATGTTATTGGACATCCTGTGTCTCAATTCAGGGTCTCTGCATCCTTCAGAGGAGCATTTGAAGGCCAATCACGTCATAACGCCGCACGAAGGCTGTCCCAATCTGAAGGCTCCTCCAGATTCTCCTTGTTTCCCTGTTTTTGGAGGATGCGCCGCTATTATCCTTCGTAGCCTCACATATCCCAAGATTCTTTGCGCGCCAGAAAAAGAAGAAAAAAAGAGAGAATATGGCGACAACGCGTGGCGCAGAAATCGTCACCTATGGGTAAAACATCTGGTGACGCAACCAGGAAATGCTCCAAAGGCTAGACCGTCACATTTAACAACGGCTGACGAGGTTAACAAGGTCTCTCTGAAGGACTCGCCTTCAAAGACCACAAAGGCCGAGTCCTTCAGAGGACGCAGACCCTGAAGCCACTCTTCTCTCACATTGAGTCTGTTGATGTTTTCTCTTCTGTTACAACTGTTTTCCGGCGCATTCGTGACATGAAACAGATCGGCTGCCTCACCTGAGGGAAGTGGGAATGGAGTAAATAGGTGATTTTTGGGGGGTTGACCCACGTTTTTAAAAAAAACCTGTGTAGACCCGCTACGTTTGGTGGAAAAGCGGCATTAGCTTCTGGCACCACTCCTTCTAACACCAACACTCTCTCGGCTCTTCAAGCCCCCAGTTCGATTGATATGCTGTATGAATTCAACAGGTGGCTGATTCTTAACTACTGCACCTTTTTAAAAGAGGACGCTGAGCCTCCACAGAGCCGTAACTGTTCAGCAGTGGGGGGTTACTGTCAGTGTAGTTTGTCACTGAGCTTTAATGGTCCCGCGGTGTATTTTAAACAGCACAGACACTTCAGGATGATCATAGAAATACTGTATTATAGGACCACTACAGCGCGTCTCTGTGGTCCTCTCTACACACTGATATCTGTCACTTTTATCATGACGGTGACACTGTAAAGAGCAGAGAGGCTCAGATATACTATAGATGTCATATAATTACATCACCAGACTGACAGAAGGGCAGAGACTGAGAGGAAAAAGCCACAATCACAGACCCGTCTGCTACTTCAGGACCACAACCGGACATTGATTTTTATCGATACGCAGCAGAAGTTAGGCCGCTGATATTTCAGAGCCACGGTCGAGGCCATTAATTGTAAATGTCACAAACCCTCAGGCAGATGCAGGATCAGCGAGTTGGGCCGACCAGACTATTCAACACAACAATCCCTCCGCTCGCTCTGCTGCCTGGAGATTGCAGGTTAACGAGGAGTTTGCCTGCGTGCTCACGTGTCCACAGCGTATCGACGGTAGAAGTCAGAGCTCGCAGCGGGGCTACTTTTTTTTGTTTATCTGTTTTTTTGGCACGCTGAGCAGGTTGGAGGTGTTGAATGAAGTCTGTCGCCTCTCTCAAGACATCAACTGAGCAGTGAACTCGCCTGAGGTCGTTGCAGTCGCCTCTGTCAGCTCCTGCCGGCTCTGTGACCTGTGTGTGCAGCGCAGGATCTCGTAAAATGAAATACCTCGCACAAAAATGTGAGACGGCACAGAAGGAAGAAGGTGTCGTACATGTGGACATGCAGCGTGGGAGAGTTTGCATGTGTGTGTGTGTGTGTGTGTGTGTGTCTCTGGTGGTTTGTATGGCGAGTGCGTGCACACACAGTCCGGAGCGCCGCTGTTATCTGTGCAGCTCCGGTGTTAATCCCAGGATCAATAACTGGAACCACTCTTTCATGATTGCTTCACAGTGGCCTCGATCTGTCACACGACATCACGTCAGTGTCAGCACACACACACTCACACACACACACACACACACACGTTTGTAAAGGTTTAGCGAGAGGGCACGCTTTGAATCACGCGATATAAAAACACAGCGGGTAGTCGAACCTTTTGGCTTTATTATCAAATACGAGTCGTTTTGATCTGTTTGTGTCACTTCTTAAAAACCCACTTTGTCGTTTTTGGAGAGGAAATTCAAACTTAACTATTAATGAGGTCACAAAACAAACTCATAACTGCATAATCGAGCTGCTCTCAGAGCAAAATGAGGTCCTCAGAACTCTGTATGAAGCTATTAAATGTGTCGGGGTCCGCCACATGTAAACAAAGTGGAACAGTATAATTTGTGTCGTTCTTGTTCAGGTGAATTTCTGTTCAAATGAGGGTCCAATGTATGCGTTCAGACGTCCGCGTACCTCCGATATGTTGCAAGTCGTACACACAGAACCACGTGTCCACAGCATCCGGGTCGGTCTTCACAAATGTACTGATGCTCTTTGTCAGCTTCACACCAACCTTCACTGTTTCCTGCTGTTTTCTGTGCTGCAGCATCTTCAAAGGCACCTTGACAGTAATAATTGGCAAGAGCAGGTTACTCGTTCACACACACACACACACACACACACACACACACTTTCTCTGGCAGGATTTAATTTTCTGTCTTGGCGCCGGTGCAACTTTCAAGTTCTCCAGCACTCACATAAAACGCCTTTTTTTTTTAATTTACTCTCTTGGACGGAGTCTGGAGAGAGAGAAACCACCTGGCAGGAGACGCTCTATCGTTATATATGCTGACAAATCTAAAAAAACTAAACTGATAAGAATCGGTGGGAAATGAGTAAAAGGCGTCGCAGAGGCTGTAGAGAAAACAATTCATTTGTCAAGTTGGACCAATTACAGGAATAGTTTTTAGGCTTATTTGCTTTCCAAGAGTTGGAGAAAAATCAATACCACTCTGTGCATTACAGAAACAGAAATAAAAGTAATCTTTTTCTTTTTTTACTCATCGAGAATTTACTCCATAAATTCCATTTAAATGTGATTGGATGAAGTGACTCGCTAACACCATCCCACATTTGGCTGTTGGCTCGTAGGTTGTGGTAGCCAGCAAAAATTATGGATAACGAGGCTGTTGACTTCAAATACTTGCTGAATACGAACCTAATACCATGCATGTTGTATAGTTCTGTACAGGCACGATGGTACCAAACCTGGCAACGTGACAGTGATGACCAGACTCCTTTCTTTGCGCTAACTTTCCCTGTCGCTACAGGAAACAACCACGACAACCTCTGAGCTAGCAACCTACATGCTGAAAATGGCAACCTTCGCTAACCTGGTTGCTAACTAAAAGAATGTAAACAAGCTAGCCTTTCTGTTGAGGGGGTTTAGCCATTTTAACGCCCTACATGCTAAACAGAGTCCCCCCCGACACTGTCAGGTCCGCTGCTACATCCTGGACTTTGCACCGCCCAAGACAACTGTGATTGGTTTAAACAAATACAACCTAGCCGGAGTGTTTTTCCACCTTTACCTGAATGAGTGTAGCCGAACCTTCACTGAGAATTCTCTGTGAAGACAGGCGTGGATAGAGTTAAGCTAGCTGTGCTGTCCCAGGCTTCCTTGTCCCTTTTATGCTAAGCTAAGCTAATGGCCTCCAGCTAAAACTCTGCACTTAGTGTAGATATAGATGCAGTATCAGCCTGCTCATCTTTTGACAAAGTTACCATCAGTTTTCACTTTTGGGTTTGACTAACATACTCAAAGTAAAGACAGTGAGTTTGGCCGCAGGTGCGTTTCGTGTCCACTAATTAAGAAACTAATGAGGAGAACATTCCATCGTTTTGCTGAAGTTTGTTCACACAGAGCTCCACACAGCTCGGTCCGGATCAGATGGCCTCTCTGATGTCATGGCGGCTGAAGACGGGCCAAACAGCTGCAGCGGCGCTTCTCGTTTTCATTCCCCTCAGACTTCTCTCTCTCTCTCTCTCTGTGGCACGGACATGACGTTTGTCAGCAGGGGAACAAAAACGGAGCTGTAGCCCCGGACGAAAAGTAACGCCGTGGTGAGCGAAAAGTCAACAGCCTCGCAGGAGCCTGCAGCATGTTCAGATCCTCTGATATAATTCAAGGATACAAGCCGATGCACAAATGTTAAACACGAAATGGATTTGGTGACAGTTTGCGTTAGCTTAGCTTCGACCTCAGAATAAACCTCGTCTGTCGAGATATAAACTCACAAATCGCCCGGGTTCTGTCACCTAAACCCACCTTGTATTGAAACAGACTTGTCACTCCCGGCGCCGAGCCCATCTGGACCTCTTTCACGTACCAACTCTGCTTCACACTCGCTATTTCTGGTTCTCTCATCCTGTATGCTTCTCCCCCTCTGCCACTGTTTATCTCTTTGTGTGTGTGTGTGTGTGTCTCAGCTCTTGGCCGCCTTCCTGCCGTTTCATCATTAATTCATCCAATATCTTAATGTTCCTCCTCTTCCTCGCCTTCGCATGGCCTCCGTGTCCCTACCTCTTCAGCCACCCACTGGCTCCCCTCCATCTGCACTCCTTTAAGATTGAAGAGCTTCTTCTTCTTCTTCTTTTTGCTTTATTGCCTCTCGTGTCAATGAGTTTAAAAAACAGATGACTGAGAAATGCTTCTGGGGAAACGGGGGAAAGGCTGTTTGGATCGCACTCTTTCTGGACTACAAGGCTTTGCTGGAAGACTTTCTACCGTACATTATGTAATGAATGAGCAGCTATTTATCTGTGAAGTGATACATTATGAGTCACACGGTTATTTGTTCAATCTTTTCATATTGTGGGTGTAATCCTGACATAATATTTACATTCGGATGCTTGTATAATACCAAGATGATAAGATGTGTGTTTCCCTCTCAGCAGACACCGGCATGTTCTGTTTCATCTCTCACTGTATGTTCGTATGTTCATATCTGCTTGGTTGAAACACAGATTTTATAGCGTGCTGTCAAACTTCGCTCTGGGTTAAATATTCTCTGGGATTAAAAATACAGCGGCAGAGGGGGAGAGCTGAAGCTGCGAGGTGAGTTTGTGGTCACCGCTGACGACTCGCTGTCATGAAAAGTGACGTGATGAAATAAAAAGTGTCATTGGGAACGAGGCCACCGTGAAATCAAAACAGACAGGGCATTAAAAAAGTCAAGAATGAAGCGAATGACAATAAAACTACAGAAGTGAGACATTTCATCATAATGGATGAAAAAAGTTCAGCATTATGTTAAAGTAGAAACAAAAAGACTGCTGATGTTTTCATTATTCTAGTTATAACATTCTGCAAACGACATTTACTCACTATGATTATGCATCAAAGCAAGAAAGTCGTATCTATTGCCAGTTTAATAATATAAAAGGTTGGTACAATCTTCTAGAAATGTTTTGGGTTGTTGCCTGTTTGAAGAAAATCCCTGAACATCCTGACAGGAATCATAAATCAGATGCAAAGTTACCTGTCCATCACATACGTACCTGCCTGACTCACCTTTTGTACTCATCGCCTTTGACCAAAGTCTGGCAGACGGATGTATTGCTGAAGCTATTAGCGAGCTAGTGGCACAAGAATGAAAGAGAAAGTGCAGCCAACATTTCTGACAATGCTAACATACAAGCATGACAGCAATGAGTACTAATGACAACAACAATGTCTATTGTTTACATTCTTTATGACAGTTTAAGGTGTTTGTCTCACATGTGAGCGAGACATTAGGGAGAAACTGAGCCAGCTCTTTAGCAGCTCGCTAAGTCAGTAGCACAAAGCACACAGGCCCTGACCCACTGAACGAGTGAGCAGCAGCAGCAGTGACGGCTTGTTGTTCAGCCGCTAACTGAGTAGCACAATACACACAGGCCCTGAGCCCAATAGAAGAAATGGTGCTGTAGAAACACACTCATCTAGCGGCTAACATTAGCACAAAGCACACAGCCCCTGACACATTGAACAAGTGAGCAGCAGCAGAGGTGGCGGACTGTCATTCAGCTGCTAACTAAGTAACACAAAACACACATCCCCTGAGCCCGATAAAAGAACCGGTGCTGTAGAAACACACTTGTCTAGCAGCTAACATTAGCACAAAGCACACAGCCCCTGACCCATTGAACCAGTGAGCAGCAGCGGCAGTGGCGGACTGTCATTCAGCTGCTAACTAAGTAACACAAAACCCACAGCCCTTGAGCTCGATAAAAGAACCGGTGCTGTTGAAACACACTTCTGTAGCAGCTAACATTAGCATAAAGCACAGCCTCTTTCAGCAGCTAACGTTAGCACAAAGCACACACCCAGAGTACGGTAAGTGTCACACTGAGCAGTCTTTTGGACTGAGGTACCTTCGTAACGGCTATTTTGCTTGTGTTTACATGATTGTGGCTTCTTCTTCTTCCGCCTGTTCTGGGTCTCCAACCGACCCCACTGGCTTTTGGTGCAGATACATTTAAGGGACGGATCCAGGATTTTATTTTTTTAATTTCTTTTACATTGCGAGACATTTTCGTTAATTTCTCAGGAAATAATGCATGGATTTTGAAAAATGTTGGCGTAGTAGCTAAAAAGGGGACTGCTGGGCCTTGGCAGAGATACGGACTCTGCTGAGTGCCATCCCAGTTATTAATAAATTAGCACCAGACCAATGAATCAGCTGAGCCAATAAACAGTATCGACATGAGCTTATTGGAAATATGTCCTCGCTGCTGGTGAACACGTCAGTCCACGAGAAGAAGCTGCAATACGGACATGTCTCACAATAGATCGGAAATATTAGAAGCCGATCCTCTTCCTCTGAAAAACGTTGAATCTTGTGAGACAGAAAGAATCTGAGAGCTGCTTTTGTATTTTTCCCAGAATGACTTTCTTCAGATGTCGCCAAAATGTAACAGTGTGGCCTGTAAATGTGATTAAGGTCAGGTTAGGATTGTGGGTATCAGCAAACAATGATGTTACTCATTGTTGGTGTTGTAGTTGTGGATAAACTGGAGCTGCATACGCGTGCGTGTCACTGCAACACATTTAATCAGTGTAATAATACTAACGAGCACAAGCTAAAAGCCCTCAAGTATTTATTAGTGAGTCAGAGCGTTCCAGCGTGAGCTGTCGAGACGGGAAGGAGGGTGAGAACGTAATGTGAGACTCGGTTTTCACACCATTCAACTGACCTTGGCGCTGATTATCTCGCTTTGAGACAATGAGATGAGAAATCAAGAGAAAGGATGAAACACAGAGTTGGATTACGATCTCTCCTAACACAGTTTCCCAGCCGATGCTTTACGGGACACTGCGTGTCCTCTTCAGCGTGATTCACCCCGAGGTGGCTGCTGTGACTTGTCTGTGGTAATGACAGGCACTAAAGTCGTTATCTAGTTTGTTCTTCGATGCATAATTTAGTGACAGGCCTAAACATGTGGCTTTTAGAGTAGTGAAGGTTAAAGGCTTCATCCTCTTCAGGCTCTTCTTTATTGTACCTGCGTTGAACCTGTTTGTTGGTCTCTGTCATGGTTTGGGGATTATGGTTCAGTTTTTTGGTTGATTTGTCCAGCTCCTTACAAATGTGTATCCCACCATGTTCCCTCCGGTTTTTACTCCTTCTTTTCTCCCTCTTGTTGCGTTCAACATTGTGAAAATGAGTTTGAAAAGAGTTGGAGACAGACCGTTCTGTAACGCTGTATCTAATTCAGGCCGGTAGTTTCGTTGTACCGGTGCAGCATCACATTTTTTAAAAAGATTTACCAACTCTTGGGGAACACAGCGAGAGAAAGTACGAGTGGTCAGGCATCCGATCCAGCAGCTGGAATCCGTAGAGAGGTAATGTTCCTCCCTTCCGTGGTTATTACCTGTTCTTTCTTTTCCATTTTTTATCGCGTTGGCTCTTTTGCTTTAGCACGGTGGATCTGGAATAAAAACTATTACTGTTGGGATGAAAACACTGACTTTTTGCGGGTTTAAGGGCATCTGACGGCCTTCATGTTCATAGAAATGATTTATACATGGAGAAGAGCGCAGCACAACAATGATTCAACACACAGGACGGCAACTTATTCATTTTTCATGACCAAACACTGGCCTTGTTACTCAACTGACCTCAGTCCAACCGATCGTGTATTTCTCTTTGCTACAGCTGAATAAAACCCCAGAACATGCAAGACGTTAAGGCCGGGCGGTCTTTGACCAGAGAAGAAGTCCCTGCTGGTGTTTGAAGACTTTATACAGTAAATGTTTTCACAGAAGAAGAAGCTAAGGGAATTAGGGAATCATCTTTCAAAGAGATAATATGTAAAAATTCTGGATGAACATCGAAAAACAACAAGACGTTGGTTATATAAAATCGTATATTTTGAGTCGTGATCTTACATTTTCCCAAATGTCTCCAAAAATGTTAAAACCAAAAGAAATCCACAAGTTTTCTCAAGGTAACAGTGTGTTTAATGTGGTTGCCTTTTGCTATAACTTTCAGGGGAGGGAAAGTAAAATGTGGCAGACATGATGCATGTAAAACTAAAACGCTACCTCAACATTTGTCCCTAAGAAGAACCAGATAGATTCTCATCAGCAATGGTAAGTTGTGAAATGTTGTTTTCAGCACCAGCAAAGTGTTTTTTGTTACTCGTGTGAGAGTTTATTCACGCAAAACAGCCAGAGTCCTGTTGATTAGCAGTTAGCTAGCTGTAAGCAACGCACTGAAGATGAGTTCCCTCTTCTCTCTGTTACGTTACGTGCACAAAGTAAAGAATATTTCTGCTCCAACACGACTAAACAGTCAACATTTCGGTACATTAACACCGGACAATGGAGGCCTCCTTTAGCGGGTCGCTGCTGCAGTCAGGTTGAGAAACAGGAGTGAAGAAAGATCCACTTTTTATTCCCGAAATTGGGATTGGATCTGGATCAGAGCAGAATCCTATGCGACTGGGTGTTTATTCCTCCAGTGTGTCTGACTCTGTACTCGACTCTCTCCACCAGCGCTGACAACAAATCCCCAAGCACAGACACACATCTTTTGTTCAGTTTTGACACCTAGCGGCAGAAAAAGCAAACCAGAAGTGTTATTGTGACCTAGCAGATCTCAATATGTCACACAGTATGTCTAGAGGGCGACTCTTTGTGGGCGAGGGATTTAGAGCGCCGACCATGAACTGGTTCACATCCAGCCAGGGGACCTTTGTTACATGTCAGTAGCTATTCTCTCCGTTTATTTTCTGCCACCTCTTCACCGTTGCATATCACACTTAAATCGTAAAATGACAGAAAAACACCTAGAATTTAAAAGAACATCCAAGCACTCCGTGTCCTTTGCATGTCATGGGAGTCGTCTCAACGCGGGGAGTCATACATAATGGAAACACACGGATGTTTGGACCTCACGTACAAAAGAAGTGACGGCAGTAGCTGCATGCAAAAGGTGTAAAAAGGGTTGCTTAAAAGGGAAGTTTAAAGCACGCACCACCTGGCCAGAAGCGTATTTTCTGTTACCGTCGAAACAGCTGAAAGTGTCGAACGATTCAGTCATTGGAGGGAGGTTTCAAGTGCCATCACACACGTCGATTGGAGCACACTGAGGCCTTAACACTTATTTACAGCATCGCATATGTGGATCTCCGGAAAACAGGCAGGAGGGAATCGAACGAGCCTCGCTGCCAGCCTCTAACCCTAACTAGCTACGAGGGCGCCATAATTGGTTCTCATAAGGACACAAATCCAAAGTCTGCACGCAGCAGATGCCCCTCTCTCTGCTGAACCGGGGATAATATGAAGCTATATTAAGGCTGATAATAGCGCAGGTCTGCAGTGCTGCCGGTCTTGTCTTCCTTTGCCTGTTTGCACAGATCTATAAATAGCAGTGCTGATCATGCAGCGCAGCCTGCCTGTTCTCTGCAGCACACACTCGTCTCCTCCATGTTCGCCCTCCTATTCGCTCCCATCCACACTCGTTTTCTCCGACTCCTCACCCCTCCTCCCCCCCGCGCTCTCATTTCATCTCAATTCTCCTCATTATGCTTCCCCTCACTTCCCTCTCTAACCGCCTAATTTCTCTCCATGTTAAGACTCCGCAGCCTCACTCTACGGCTAACCCCGCTGATACTCTCCATCCACCTCCTCTGTTCATTTGGTCGACGCTCCCTCCCGTCTTCGTACCGCTCTCTCTCTCTCTTCCTCATTAACTGTTAACCCATCCAATCACTTCTTTCATCTTCACACAGAGGGGTGGATGGATGGATGGATTGAGGGGCTGATTTAATGACGGACTGTACTGCAGTTGTAAAACCCACAGCAGAATCACCACTGGATATGGAAAGTCCAGAGATTCCTTGCAGACAAAGGTGCCATAAATGTTCACAGTCAGCCGCTCACTCCCCAAACTCACAAGCATAAAGTAATAATGTAGAGAGAATGATAACATTACCCAGTGAAGCTCAATAAAGGATTGATTGTGATGCCGAGGTGGGTGAGATTTGGATTTGTGTGTTATGTGTGCCTTAAGCTACAATGCTAACTCGCTAACGTTAAGAAGTTTCAAATTTCCCTTGTTCATTTCTTTAGTTTAGCGTGTTGGGATGCTAACACTCTCTTATGAGCCCCGAACACAAAGTGCAGCTGAGGCTGATGGGAATGTCAATAGCTCCGCTGCTAATTTGGACAAATCTCGATAATAATAATAATATTAGAATTGCCCTGATTGTGCACCTCACAGAAGGACACCGTCATCACCATATCCGTCCAATAGTTGTCGGGGCATTTCGCTCAAAACAACAAATGCCAATCTCAAGTTGGTGCAGATGGATTTTCAGGGGATCATCAAACTCATCGTCCTTCTCTGGATGCGTCTGGACGAGTTTAATGGCAATCCATCCATTACTTATTCAGATATTTCAGTCTGGACCAAAAAAGCGAACTGACCCGACTGAAAGGCCGACATTCCCATCATTAATGGATAATTTCAGAAATCCATGTTCCTGCGTTTTCAGTTTTGCCTGCTTAGTTTAGTGTTTGCTTGATATCAGATGTTGTCAGTTGGGAAGCCGTTCTGTCCGTCTGTCTCTGTGGCCTCAGTACAACCCCTGACTGCTCACATATGTTTTCTGTTCTCTAATTTTAAATCAGATTATTTGCTTCACATCATGTTGTCTTGATCCGTCATTAACCACACCCTGTGAGTCACTCCGTCTTGGCAGAAACATTGTTTGTGTCCATTAACTGTGTCAATATCTCATATTTGTGCTCGGGGCGCTCATTCTGTTTTGATGGTAACGAAACACACCAAATATTAAGGTCACTGCTTTCTGTTTTTTTGTGCCACACGGAGCTGTAACAGTTATATTAGTGAGCTCACGTGTGCTGGATGCTGAGAGCACTCCAGATGAATACTACTCGTGTCTCGGTGGAAGTAGTTGCTGGTCCAGAGGGACGTTATCCATTAACCCTGACCCAGCACTCACTGTCTGGCTGTCTACTCTGCTTTCTATCCCTCTTCTCACATCGGCCCATCCCCCAATCCATCCATCTATCCATCCATAAGTCCTGCACTCGCGCTGTATGTTCCATTTCCAGGAAATAGCCACAGCATCGTCCCACGAGTCTTAACTCAAGCTATGCTGCACATATTCGCTCCCCTCAAGACTTCCTCTACAAACCCATCCAGGAAAAACAAAAACATAAAGGGTATAATGTGAAAGCAGCTTATAACGAACCATATATGGCATTTGTTGTTTGGTGGCGACCTCGAGTGATGGGAGTAATTATCAAGACAGCAAAGGAGACAGTCAGGAGGAGGTCAGGGTGGACGGATGCCGACCTTCATCCAGAAGACCGCTGATCGCGTCCAGTGTGAAACCAAATGTCAACGATACGGCAAGTCACGTACATAACGTTGGATCGTCCGTAACTAAATGTACATACAGTATAGAACATATTTATGATTTCCTGAACCTGACAGTGTAGTTTTCTTGCCGTAACCTAACAAAGTCAAAGTCACAGGTGATCTACCTCTTCAGTCTTTTAGGAATGGGGATGTGTTTTCAGACTCTTCCTGATATTCCTGCCCATCTGTCAAGAACCTCACTGCTGCAGTTTGGATTGATTACTTTAATTACGATTCGTTTTGATAATGTTTTGTGGGATGATTTCAATACGAGGGGAATGAAAGCGATTTAACAGATATCTTACACGTCAAGATCTGCTTACCCAGAGGAACATTTTACTGCTCAAAGCTTGCTCCTTTATGGCTACGGAGCCGTAAAGGAGCTCAGTGAGAGTTCTCATTTCAGTCTCGTTGTAGTCTTTTTTGGTCTCAAACATTTCTCATTTGTTGCTCCTAAAATTCCTCAGGAGCAATAGGTGAGACTTGAGACTTGAGACTTAAACCTTGCTCCTTTCCAGCACTGGGGAGACATTCTGGAACTTCATTGAGAGCTTGGTGAGATCTCCTTTGAAACTTACAGGGAGCCCAAGTTGAGATTTTCTGCACCTGTTTCTCAGGAGAAACAATTGAGAAACAGGAGAAATCAGCCACAGCCTCACTTTGGTCTCACATAGATCTCATAGTTGTCTAGGAGAAATGAATGAGGCACTACTGAGATCTCTTTTCCAATTTTAGTTTCCTCTGGGTACAGCTGTTTTTCAATCTGTCACTAGAAAACTTTTCGTTGCCGGCCAGACAAGTCCAGTGCTTTGCACTGTTGTTTGGGAGGTTGACTGGTCTGGAGATTTATTCCGAATCAGGACGACATCCAGGTATTTTTGGCACACTACATGTTTTTCTTTTGTTTGTTCACTTTCTACATTTTGGCCTTATCAGTGTGTACAGCCTGATAGTTGGTGGTTTCCAAATACATCTGATGTTTTAAAGGTCGTATTTGTAAGAAATGTATGAGAATTGTTTTGCCTCATTCCCAACTGGGCAAATACTGACACTTTGGGATTGTAGTTGGGGTCGGCTGCCATCCCGAATTGTCGGTATTGGACGTGTCGGGAATCAGACTGGACCTTTGTGACCATTGTGACCTGGTTTATACTGAAGCAACATCAAGCTCAAACTCTACATTTCACCCGTCAATCCGTTCTAAAAACCGCCCATACATACCACCATATCTCCACTGGTGAAGAGAGTCGAGACATATTTATCTCATAATGATGTTATAGATTCATATCACACATGTAAATTCTGTTTTTCTTCCGAGGCGGGTTCTGACGAGGCTGCTGCATGACTTTTCAATGACATTTATTCATAAGCATCATCTCAATTTAATAACTTTGAGTTCTTTATACGATCAGTTGCATTATATGTCCCCGTGATCCTCATTTGTTTTTATTTGCAGCCCTTTTCCTCCGTTACTATACCGGATATCCAGCTTTTCCCCCCAGTGGGAACCATTAAACATTCATCCAGTCGGATCCCATCCATCCATCCATCTGTCCGTCCTCTTTTCTGTCACCTCCTCCCTTTATCTTTCTCGTCTTTCGCCCCTCTTGTCTCCACCCATCCCCCTCTTTCCTCTTTATCAGACTTCTATGATTTGTTTGCCTCTTTTCTCCTTCCCGTCCTCCGTCTCACGGCTCCATCTCTCCTTATTATCCTCCGCATTTATTCAATACTCTTATCCATTTCCCGCCCTCCCTCACACTCCTCCTGTTTTATGAGGACATGCACTTAAGGGAATCACTTTCTCCGACCATTTATGCCGTCCTTCTGCTCACACACACACACACACACACACACACACACACACACTTTCTACAACAAGCTCCTAAAGGACGACAGTAGCTGAGGACATCAGGCTCAACATGGTTAATGTATTGCATTTACATAACTGTTTGCATTACAGTGTTTGCTTCAAACAGCAGTTTAGATAGTTTAAATGGTCTTTTGCTGAACTTCTATTGGTTTCAAAGGATAATTTCATCATCGCATGATGTAACTACTCTTAATTTTGTCTGCTATACCCATGAGAACTGGATTCAGCACCACAGGTGGAGCCCAGAAAGGTTTGACCTCCCTGTTAAATCCTTTTCGTCTTGGGATCTTGGGCCTGAGAGACTTCCTGTTCAGCTCTCTGCTAGCTTGAATTAAACAATGGTTTAATCATGCGGCTCTTCTCCACTTTCCACATGCTGTCGGACCAAAGAGATCGAATCCTGATGGTGAAACGTGATATTTTGCGGGTGTTGTTACTGGGGCAATGCCAAGATGGCTGCTGAGTGGCAAGACATGCCTAAAGGATGATGCTAACACCAGCTAACATCTGGCTACTGTCTTCAATAGGTGACAGCACATGACTCTGCTGTAGTCTCCTGTTCTGATTGGCTGCGATGGAAACAGGACTTCTAGGTGAACATGGTCTTTATTCCGGGGCGACTCTATGACAGGTTGAAGTGAAGGTTTATGGAGCACGACTTGCTTTTCTTTGGTCAACTTGTCCAAGCAGCACTCGAGCATTGAGAAGTCGGCCTTGAGTTTGAAAGATACGAAGAGAAAGAATCAACTTTGTCACTGACCTCCATGTTGGTTCAAGATCAGCACTGTGCACCTGAACAGAAGCAGCTGTAGGGATTCGGGAGAGACACTGAAGGCTGTTTTTACCTGTGAAAAACCATTAACTAATGTTCCACACTGCAGCAGATATGAGTCACTGTGATTCACAGGATGTTTTGTATGTTTCCATGACCAATAATTGATGTGAGCAGAGTTGATGTTAGGAAAAAGCTGAAATCAATAATTATTATCTAAAAGACGCAGGAATGACAACATCATAACGCAGCCCTGTAAAAAGCCTGAATTCGCGTTTTTAAAGTTCGACTTCGGATCGATCAGAGATATGCTGTGCTGAGACATATTTCCAGAACTTACGAGGTAGTCCGACTTTCTCGCTCACTTTCCCATCAGCTTGTTACTGTTCTTTGTCTCTTTTAGTCTACAAACGACCACGATTAGTGATTATCATCCTCTCCTCGTGGCGTTTGGTCTGAACATTGTTCTCATGTTGACGTTAACTCTTCCAGCCGTCCTGTGATCATCCAGGCAGGTGAACGTCTTTACTGGCAGAGATGGAGATACATTTGGACTGCTCGCTTTCATTTGCCTGTTTCATTATAGTTCAACCACAGGCTGATTTATAAATGATGTTAGGCTACAAAAATACCTTTCAATTACAAAAACAACCAAAGAAATGGTAGCCTGTGGGTAAAGATATTGCGGTACAGACCTCAGGGTCCTCCGCGGTATCTACAGCGGCGTTTGTATGCACGTAGAGGCAGTTTTGTGAAGTTAACAGTCGCACCTTTGTCATTGTTATCATGGAAATATAGCAGCCTGGGGCTACACTGGCTGTTTTCTGGGCTTTAAAGTCTGAATTAGATCATTGTACAACTCATACTGATTGTTAAACGTCTGCTGAGTGACTCATTGGGATAATTGGGAAGGTTGAGAATGCATGTATAGAAGCATTATAATGTTCTTAAGCAGTCTCACAACAAAGAAAAGAAAGAAAAGTAACAAAGACAAAGTAATTAACAGTACAGTCCCATTCTCCACCAGCTCCGAGCCATTCAGGATCCAGAAACTCGCATATAGGGCTCATTATTTTAACTTTATTTTTAAAATGAATAAAAAAAACATCATTTATTGGACTTTCATATCAGGAGTGGTGGCGACGTTGTAGGCAGAAAGGCCCAGTTGGAGACTGTAGTCCAACATTTGTAAGTGTTATAGGCGTTAAAGCAGTCATCACCTGTTTTTTTACATATCCAGTCCCTCTTGGATCGCTTTGGATCAATTCTTAAAACTTATTATAAATATATTGTTTTTAAAAATCAAACATAGAGCTTGTTCTGACACTTTTTCATACCGCGACTTTCTCACGCGAGATTATGCGCGAGGTTTTGACCGTTCCGGATGTGCATTGTATTAATATGTAATGAGGCGCGCGTTGATTGGCCGCAGGAAGGACAGAGCCGGAATGGGGGGCGAGCCTGCATGCACACACAGACTCCACAACATAAACAGCCCCCTGTCATGGCGCACACACTAAATGACGAACCTTACGGAATTCAGGCATTTATGTACGAGCCGGAGTCGGAAACCGAACGGGAGAGTGAAGAGGCAGAGACGGTGGAAGAGACACGTTTACAGCAGGACGTCTCTGAATGGTAAATTCTTTTTTTTTCCGTCTTCACACTCGTGTTTTACATGTAAGACCTGAGTTTTAATGCTGGCGGTGACGATGTATGGCGTGAAAACGACAGAGAAATAAGCAGATTCGGCGTGCTCACTCTGGCTGAGGACGGCTGTGAGCCGATGCTTAATATGCAAGTAGCCTCCTGTGGTAACGTCACCACAGGAGCAGAGTCAAAATCTCGTGCTTTAGGAACGCGCACTACTGTGTGCTATTCCTGTTCGGAAAAAGAGCCAAAGCGAAAAAAATAAGCCACTTTCAAACTCCAGCTTTTCAGGCAAGTTTCAACAGAGGTCCAACACCAATATGCATGATTTAACGAGAGAAACTGCGATTTCCGGGTGATGACTCCTTTAAAAGCCAGGACCTCGGTACAATTTCCAGCCGGGTTGAGGCGACCAAAACTTTTCTTCACTCTTACCAGGTGGATTTTGTGCCTAAACCAAACCAGAGAGAACATTTTCCAAGAAGAAGTGTAAAGTTGCAACACATCCATCACTGTCAACATTTAATCTGGCGATTGAGTTTGAGATCTTGAGAAATAAGGAGCTTTTTAGCACGTTCTCCCCGTTTTTCTCTTCACCGTCTATAACACGAATAATATCTGAGCTGTCCGTCACAAGAACATTTTGTTTACTGTGAATCATCAGGAAGTCATGAATGTCTTTTTGCAAGCTTCAACTGTAGGAGAACGTAAATTGGAGGTAAAAATAATTTTCTCTGCAGAGTCTGATGCTAATTCTTTATAGGTTTTCTCTCCTTTACACATTTCATTTTATAGATTGTTATTATTCAAATATGTATGGTTTATGAAACAGCGTCAACAGATGAACCTGAGTTCAACCTCACACTGACATTTATTTAAAGAAAGAACTATTGAGCTGTATATTCCTCCATTTGCAGAAAGACGTCACCTTGCTGACCTCACACGGTTCACACTGCCTGAACTCTGACCTGCAGACTGAACCATTACTCAGCCACTTTGATGGAAATGATGGGAGTGACCTCTCGCGCTGGAGGTATCGATTGTTTCTCTCCTTGTGATTGCATCCAGAAAAAAAACAAACACATGTTGATGCATACATGGCTGGCACTCAGTGATTTATATGCATTTACACAGAAACATGCTCATGTTTGGTATCATTTACAGCTGACAGGTATCACATATCCTGCTGCTGCCGATCAGCTGCAGAAGCAGAAAAGACTTGAAAGCTCTGCCTGAACCAACACGCTGCTGCTTTCACTCAGTATAAATGGTTCATGGACTGTATTTAAAAAGAGCTTTCTAGTCTCACCGACCACTCAGAGTCTTTTACAACACACGCCAGCATTCACACACATAAGAAGTGCTTAAAACAAGTGGAGCAGAGGATTTAGGACGACGTGGTTTCAGCTCTGTATTAAAGCAGACTGGTGACGGTGTGGCCAGTCACGTCACGATCCAGTTATTCTTGCATTTCACAATAAGAGGGATCAGATCTTTGGCAGGAGTCGACCTCCATGAGCGTCACAGGCCGTATTAATTATAATTTTTGAGTGACTGCGACTTTGCGACACTCTTTGATGGCCTAAAATGTAGCTGAAGTCCAGCAGTGAGGTTGTCGCAGCTGGTGCCGCTAATCTAGCACCAGTTCGGACTTGTAGGTAGTAACATGGGTTGCTAACGTTAACCCATAAAGCGCCGCTAGCGGCCAGGTGATGAAGCGGTGTTCAATGCGACGACTTTGTTGATGGTGTGAAGTTCTCCATAAGATATTTGGGAGAAGTCATTGTGATAATAACACGGTAGGACTGCCACCGTAACACAGCTGACGCCGCCATATTGGAAATGTCCGAATGGCGTCCAATGAGTCTGAGATTTGAGAGAGATTTTCAACCACTACTGGGGCACTTAAAAACAAGTGTAGGGGTAAACTTCTCTCTAAAGATGCCCTGCAGGGTTTTCTTGTGAACAAACGAATGTCACGTTCATACTCAGCGTTATCTTCCTCACCGTCTGACGCATCGACGTTTTAAATCCCGCATTGTTTACATTCCCGTTTGTCCGCCCGCAGTCTCTTTCCCCGACGCGGCGTTGTACTTTTTTGCGTGTTACCGCCACCAAAATGTCATCGCGTGAAATGAACAGCGTGACAGGAATGTGTGTTGCATCACCCACATGCTCACGCACGTGCATGTGCGTCCTCCTGCACGTGCACGTCCCCCCCAGAACAACAACAAAAATAAAGAAAACACACACACACACACACACAGACACACACACACGGCTTCAGAGTGCTGCTAGTGGTCGGAAATGTCACCGGGGGACTTTGTTTAGTGGTGCTGTTTTCATCTGCCTGTTCCTGTGAGACAATGTTGGCCTAAAGTGACCTCAGCCTTCCTCCTCTACCTCCTCCTCCTCCTCCTCCTCCCCCTCTACACTCAGCAATTCATTATCTGACCCAACCAAGCACACAAGCCCTGATTCATTTTTCTCCCTCTCTCCCTCTCTCAGCTAAACCTCCCCCACCACCTCCTTCAGCCCCACGCCTGCCTGCCCATAATTGTTGATTGTCCTTTCTAGTTTGTGCCTGCAGCGAGCTCACGTAGACGCCCACACACACACACACACACACACACACACACTGAATCTTTATCTTTTTATAGCCCTGTCTTGTTAGGCAGTGAGAGCAGATTTCTCCCCAGTGAACAGTAAGCATCTCCTGCAGCCAAAAACTGCTGTGTTATATAACTTGGGACTTGAAGTATGCCACAGAAGTATGAGCAGTTCACTCCGCAGCTCCTCCCTCGTTATTGACGTTCTCCAAAGATGAGATTCATGAATGTTAATGGGGATGCTTATTTGTGCTTTTTAGATTTCACTGCCAGACGGTTATGAAACCACTGAAACAGGAAGCCATGGTTTTGGTATGACTGTGTTTATTCATAACACACACACACACACACAAAGCCCAAAAGTACAAGGTGTATCCTCATCTGCTGGACCGGGAACAAACGCCCCCGCTGCATGACACGACAGCCACTCAGATTCACATGCAGAGGACTCGACGTAAAAAGAAGTCTGACATTGTCGTGCTGGTGTTCTTCCTTGAACATCATGAGTTCTGTTTCTGGCCTCGTGGGTTGAGTAGAGGACTCTCGCTCAGGAGACCAGGGTTTGTATCCCAGCTGCCTCTGTTTGGTTTGGTGAGGCAGCTACAGGTTCAGGTTCAGGCGACAAAAATACAGAGAAGCTGAGTTTTATGTTGTGCATACTGTGTCTTAGACTGTTGGGCTATCAAGTCTGTTCAATATGAAATTAGGTAATCGGTGTACAGATATACATTCGTCTTTGAAACGGATGGATGGAGTGCAAAAGCCCAAGAAAAAGACGGGGTAAAGGATGTCCTGGTTTTTTGGGTTTCATCTGCGTTTTAAACCGAGTGGTGAGATTTAATAAATTGCAGAAAAGACACTGGCGTTTTTGTTCCTTCAAATGAATCTTAAACATCCACATCAACAAGAGATACAAACACAGTTACTGTTCTCCGCTTGGCCCATGGCTGCCTGTTATTGTCATGACTGTAGATTCTTGTTCGTTGTGTTCTTGTGTCTGGTTTTGTCTTGTGGTTTCTTGTATTTGATTTCCGTGTCTTTGTATCTTGTCTCGTGTCTTGGTTTTCCCATGCCCTCATGTGTCCTTTAAGTTCTCCTGTGTATTTTCCTATGTTCCCTCTGGCTCCCTCTGTCTATTGCTTTGTTCCCTTCATGTTCTCATGTGCTCCTCCCCTTCGTTATCTCACCTGTCGGTCCACCTCACCTGTTCCTCGTCTTGTCATCAGTGTCTTGTGTATTTAGTCTCTGTGTTCCCCTCACTCCTCGTCTGGTCATTGTTCTTGTCAGCGTCCGTCTGTGTCCATGTGTCAGTTCTTGTGCCGCCGCCTGTCTGTTCCTTGTTACCCCACGGTATGTGTTTTTGGAGTTTTGCATTTTTGATTTGAACTTTGCCTTTGATTTGTACTTTGTCTTGCTGTTTTTGTTGCTACTTTGCCTCTTGCCCCCCGTTTTGCCTGCTTCTGTTTTTGTGTTCAGCTTTAAAATAAAGCTCGCCTTTTGTTCAACGTATCCTTGCCTCTCGTGTGTAACTGCATTTGGGTCCACCTTCCCCTTTCCATAGTCTTCCCTTTAATACCCCGACCTGACAGTTATTGAGTGTATCAATAAGGAATATCTCCGTAGCTCCAACATAGCAGCCTCCATACTAAATTAGCCTGTAGTTTCAGTTATTAGACTACATCTTCTTGTACTCGCTGGGGAATTTCTGGGAAAACAACAAAAACAACTCATTCTATGGCTGCAAGATATGGTAAAAATCAAATCCCATTGCAATTACTTATCTTAAAATATATTATTGAGCATCAACAGTGAGAGCTGCACACTCACAACAAACACAAGAAGACACTCGATGTCTTCACTTAATGTGTTATTCCATCTCCTCCCTCTCACTGCATTCACATCACAACACCACTTGCTGACGTCGCCATTGCAAGCTAGCTGACATCAACGTTGTGAACACTGGCTCGTTTACGTTGGCTTCGACGTCAATTTTATGTGTGACCAAAACATGTACAAGGGTTTTTCAGGAGACTGACCACATCTGTCAGAAGCATCGCTAACACTGCGGTCACATTGTGATTGTTTGGTAAGATCTTGCGATATGATTCATGATTAGTAGGAATGAGGACTTCTGCATCACAATTCACATTTTAGTTTGAACCAAACAAACATGTTTCCTTGAATCTGGGGTCACGTCCTGCTGCTTTGTCAAATATTTTACCTTAATTAGAAAAATGCAACTTCTGAGCTTTGAATATTGCATCTGGCCTTATTGCAATTTTGCTTATACTTCAATTAATCATGCAGCCTCAGCAGCACTCAGTCTTTTTGTTTTGCCAGCAGGTGGTTAACACACTCAAAACTATATGCTGTTATTGGAAAATAGCACGAACATGGAGGCAAAGCACAGATCAAAACAACTAACACCGAGATTCCAGCAGGTCCGCTGTGCTGCGCATCTGCTCCGTCCAGCTCCGGCAGTCTGAAGCCCTCCGGAACACATTCGCAGGACTTCTATTTCTGGCGGACACTGGAGCACGACGCAGCAATTCAGCTGAATTTAGCACCGAGCAGACAGGAAGTCAAGCGCCAAAACGACAACATAACATCCGGTTACTTTTCAAAATAAAACACAAATCTCAAAAAAGAGACAAACGCAAGCTCTTCTACAGATCACTCAGGCCGGAACGCTTCACGTTGTGGTTTTTATAACACATATAATTGCGGGTGATTACGTGATTATCGCGGGAACTCCTCGGTCACACGACGCCAGTTGTCGACAGTACTGCACCGTGGCGGCCTCAAAACGCAACCGGTGGGGGTTGTTGGATGGTGGAGCAAAACTGGATTGGAGTCGTAACGCAGCGGACACGTATCTGGTGGAACCTCGCCGTGACTATGTGGTATAAACATATGATACTCTGTATATTTGGTAGTAAACACGAGCCTTGAAGCTGTCGAGCTGATGCATGATAACACTGTACTGGGAACTTTGTGTACCTTGGAACATATCGACTACATTCGTAGACAAAATGAGTGTCAGAACATTGAGATTATCACAAACTATTTCTGAATGTGAACGTCTGTGTTGCATTTTCAGACGGTTTTGCCGACGTGAATCTGAGCTGACTGCAGCGCCGGTTCTCCTTCAAGGCTTCAGATGTGATACAGAGCAGAATCGCCGCCCGAGAGAAGAACATAAACTGCAGCTTTTACTCTAAATCAGATTACTTCAGTATCCTTTCTCTCTTATTGCCTCCCCCCCTTCCTCCCCTCCTCCTCCTCCTCCCACATCGATCCGCCTCTCCACCCCCTCCCCCTTGGGAAAGATGGCGGGGGAGTGTAGATTATAGCTTATCCCTGCTCTGCCCGACTCTGCATTGCCTTGCTCTGACAGCAAAGCCCTTTCACCTACATTCACTGAGAGTCTGCCGAGCCACACACACACTCTCTCACACACACACACACACACACACACACACAGTCTGCCTGCCTGCCTGGTCTTGTCATGCAGCGTACAGCAGCGCTCTGCAGTCTGACATGGCTCCCGACAGGAGGGAAGTATTTACCATCTGTTTGCGTTTACGTTCCCTTTCTTTAAATCTCTTTCTCCTTCACCCTCGTCTTCTTTCCTTTCTCTCTCTCTCTCCCCGCTCTCCCTAAAATAGACGCAAGAAGAGTGAAAGAAAGCCGAGGAGCGTAGAGGAAGAAAAGGAGGAAATGCTGTAGGAGGAGACCCAGATGAAGTGAAAAGGATGCGAGCTGCGCGCCACAATTAGCTGTTACATAAGCACAATGGCGATTATTTGAGTTAATGTTACTGTACGACATGATGCCGTGCTCTCAAGGATTACACTCGTGTGTGTGTGGAGCCAAACACTGATTTCAAGGGGAACACAGAGCTCTTTCAAAATGTATCCAGCTTTAATCCATTCCAATGTTATACATACGGTTTAATTTAAAGCCCAATTATCTGCACAATAATATCTATTACGTACACTCTGAACTCGACACAATGAACCAGCTGTCCCTTTGGAGCCTCCCTGGGAACGAGCGGAGGGATTCATCATCTCTTTAGGATTAATCAGAGTCACATGAAGGATGTTGCAATAATGGAAATTTCGATGTTAGAAAATGTGATCGCGATTAACGGAGGTTCAACTAGGCCAGACGAAATGTGGCATTAATTTGCATTTATCTGGCAGTTGTCTCGTCTCACCAACCATCTCGTCTCGAAGCGCTTCAACAACACACATCGTCACATTCAGCCGTTCGCACAAACATTCGCACGCTGAGAGCAGAAGCTGCCGTGTGAGGTGCCGTAAGTGCAGATTTATAAAGAGAGCTGAACGTGTGTGACTAGTTTTGTTTAAAGAAGAGTTGCAGCTAAGTTTACTTTTCTTTAAAAGCACATTTTAACAGATTTCACAGATGTTTTGTTAGATTTTCCAGCAAGAATTCACTTGAAAATTGGGTTTCACAGTAGAAAACGTGTAAAAGTAAAAGTGCTTTAAGCTGATATTTCATGTCTTTTGGTAAACCAATGTGTGACAAAAAAACAGTCATGGCGGTACAACATGGAGGACAAGTCTGACACATACATGAATAACCAGTCGCTCCCAAAACAACATAAGTGTTGCAGTGTACCAGCAACAAAACACTCAGTTTGGTAACTTCAGCTGCAAACACACCTCAGTGACGTGACGATTTCTACGTCAGTGGCTTAAAACAACTAAAAAACTTCACCTGACTTCCTCCTTTGCAGCTGTAATGATTAATATGGACACCAGAGGTCGGAGCCTTACAAGAAAACATGTTTACCCAAGAAAAACATGTTTTAATGAGCTGCTTTATATGGTCGCTTGTCTGATGAGGGTGGGCTGAGGAGTCGATACTATCACGTCATATTTGGTTTTCTCTAAAGATGCATTAAAGGAGTCATCACCTGGTTTTTTACATATCCAGTCCCTCTTGGATCGCTTTGGATCAATTCTTAAAACTTATTAGAAAAAAAAAAAAAAAAAAAAAATCAAACATAGAGCTTGTTCTGACCCTTTTTTATACCGCGACTTTCTCACGCGAGATTATGCGCGAGGTTTTGACCGGTCCGGATGTGCATTGTATTAATATGTAATGAGGTGCGAGTTGATTGGCCGCAGGAAGGACAGAGCCGGAATGGGGGGCGAGCCTGCATGCACACACAGACTCCAAAACATAAACAGCCCCCTGTCATGGCGTACACACTAAATGACGAACCTTACGGAATTCAGGCATTTATGTACGAGCCGGAGTCGGAAACCGAACGGGAGAGTGAAGAGGCAGAGACGGTGGAAGAGACACGTTTACAGCAGGACGTCTCTGAATGGTAAATTCTTACTTTTCACACTCGTGTTTTACATGTAAGACCTGAGTTTTAATGCTGGTGGTCACGATGTATGGCGTGAAAATGACAGAGAAATAAGCAGATTCTGCGTGCTCACTCTGGCTGAGGACGGCTGTGAGCCGATGCTTAATATGCAAGTAGCCTCCTGTGGTAACGTCACCACAGGAGCAGAGTCAAAATCTCCTGCTTTAGGAACGCGCACTACTGTGCGCTATTCCTGTTCGGAAAAAGAGCCAAAGCGAAAAAAATAAGCCACTTTCAAACTCCAGCTTTTCAGGCAAGTTTCAACAGAGGTCCAACACCAATATGCATGATTTAACAAGAGAAATTGCGATTTCCGGGTGATGACTCCTTTAACTATGTTATAACTTATAATTTATTGATTTATTTGGAGTAGTTTTTAGTGCCCTAGAAACTGTAAGTCTCATTTTAGCTAGCACGTGAGATGCTAGGATGCTACGCTGTGTTTACAAGCTAGCCGTGAGGTTTATCTACTGCTTGGTGTTTGACAGGCAGCATACAGGGGAGTTTATCAGACTGGTCTGCTGTGATAATGTTTACACACTACGTCACATTACACGTCAACAGTGAAGCTTTCGTACTGTAGATGCAGATAAGATGTACAGAAAATATATTTAAAACTACATAAATACCACCTGCTCGTCTGTACACGTGTCATCTCACCGTTCATGTTAACTCCTCTGAACACGGAGCGTTATATAATGTTTCGACTATATGAATTTTTCACCGCAGTGCCTCTCGGTCTCTTCTAATTGGACTCTGTGCAGGTTCTTTGTGCTCTGCTTTCTGTTTTTTGAATGATGAAAGTCAGTGTGTAATTTCAACCACAGAGAATCTCGAGTCTCTGGTGTGCAGTTGTGCAGATCAGAGTCGACTCGAGCCTGTGAAGTTTTCCTCAGTCTTTCTCTGAGTGTTTGGAGTTCGTATACCCACGGTAGATTAGAGACAGTATGTTGGATATTTATAACTGTATAGCCTCTGGTTCTTACAAAGTCTCACAGAATTATACATCAGTACTTTTTTTTCCTTTCATGGCAATCTGCTTTTCAAAGTGGTGAAGGAGCGAATGGTTCATCCTCTGAGGAGCGTCCAAGTACGAGCTTGCAATCAGATTAAAAGACGTTGTTTGCTCTTATGTAAGTGCAGAAAATCTCTCTCATAATTCAGACTCAACGTTGAAGGTTTAATCACGGGGGACCATGAGTGTTCATGTCCAAATAACATCGAAGTGCTGCAGTTCATTTGCTCAGAAATCTTGCTTGTTAAAAGGAAACGTTGACCCGGCAATGGAACCAAACGAAAAGATAAATCAGTCAGCAACAAAACTATTAGGATTCATCCTGTTCAGAACCGATAATTTCACATAAATCCGGGCAGTTGTTGGCAAATTTTGCCATTTTTCATGCAATTTGAACCTTTTTTCAATGTTGTAATGTGTTATTTCTAATGTCTCTGTAAAGAAACGTTGGGTTGCCTGGTGGTTGAATGGTGCTACGTATCTAAACTGACTGGTCCTTCTACGTAAATATCACGCAATACTGCCACAACGGACTGATCCAAACAACAGTGGCATGATAAGCAGAAGAGGCTTATTGGATAACACGACCGACCTCTGCCCGGTTGATTAGGAGCTCCCAGACCCTGTTGTTTCCCAGTTTCCAGACATTTTTGTGTCGTCTTCTTTGAGCTAGCTGCTTTTAAATGCTCAGAACAACAATTCCCATTCTGTCTTTGTAACCTTTATACCGAACAGTGAGGTGGAATACCAGTGTTACGTTAGGAAAACTCCCACACGGGGTTTACAAGCCTGCTGCTCCCCTCCAGTTAGTTAGAACTGAAGAAGCAGCACTTAGACTTACCGTGACCCTGGATGACTGATAACCTTCATCAGCATCGATCTAAGCCACCATCTAAACAGTGGAAGATGTCATCTTTGGCTGCACATCTTGTCAGGTTTCATGTCCTGCACATAATAACCCAAGTAGGATGGAGCAATTTGGAATAAATATCATGTTTTCTCCCTCTTGTCTCCCAGCAGTGGAGCTGATTGTTAGCTCTGTCTTCATTAGGGCGCCTCGGGGTTGAAATTAGACCGTGCTGATTTGGCCATTCTTCATATCTCTCTCTTCTACACACACACACACACACGCATGATTATTTCATCCTGCTAAAGCTTCCTGTCAGCAACTCAGAATATAGTGTGACTGCCTGTAATAGCCTCCAACTCGTATCTGTTATCGCTCTCAAACTTTGCGCGTTGCGATGCAAATCGGCATCTTATCAATATACTAATGAGAGCACGTTGCACAAATTGAACAAAGGCTATAAAGGCAACGATCACATCGCCGAGTAAAGCGCTCAATACTTCATGCATGCATATTTGAATTTCACTTGTGGAAGTAATAATATTATTAGAAATACGAGTAGAAAAAATATGTAGAAATTGTGGCCTTGGTAGATTTAAAGAGAATTATTTAAACTGTTTATACCACAGCATGAATTTTTTAGGAGTTAGACACCAGAGTGGACAAGCAGCAAACTTACCTGCTGTGGTGTCTGTGGAGTCCGACTGCAGCGGGTTGGCTTCAGTACAGAACCACCGCATCAAGTTCAAAGCCTCATTTCAACCACCTCCAGGCTGAAACTGCCGAAACACTGAATCATTACATTTGGAAGTTTCTCGTCAGCAAAGGATAGAAAACCCTCAACAGCAACGCTAATGTTTTGAAAATGTAAAACCAGCATCATTCATCATCCAGAGCCAGAGATAATATCCCTGATTGGTTTAACGAGGAAGCAAAGATGACAAACACTCTTCATTACTCATCTAACTTTACGTTTATTGGTGATTGATGGCTTTGGTCCGCCAATAAACAGGTACTACATCAGACTGTCTTGATGTTTGAACACAGAGATGATGCACAAAAATCAAAATTTCGGGGGGAAATTAGATTGTGAGTTTTGTTGCTGAGAGTTAGCTGAGATGCTAGTCGTTAATCCTTGAGGCAATCAGGTCCAGACATTGTCAGACACATTCTCACCTTCTGGAAATACTCAGTCTGGTTTAGGCGAGGCGCCTGGGTCAAGCTAACTGTTCTCGTTGGATGTATCAGCAATATCAACACAGCTGTGTAAAGCAATAAATAAGCAGACATAAAAGATTATGAAGCAGCTGCACTTAATGCAACATCGGGCAATGACCTGCTCTAATAACATGATGGCTCAATCAGCCATTGCACACATTTTGTGCTCGGTGCTGGCCGGGAGAAGTCCGGTTCATGTCCGGGCCAACTGATATGGACGTTTGAGTTCACACATTACAGCTCCTCTGGGATGTTCTGGACAATTTCAGGATGAGAGGGGGTTCAGATTCAACCTCTGAGTAGTAGATTTAGGTATATTTCACTGGGTGTTGACCTGATGGTGGCGCTAGATTGAAAGTCATCAATGTGCACCAAAATTATAACAATGCATCCTTTAGAGGAGCATGAATAACTCTGCCAAATTTAAGTAAAATCCATCCAACGGTTGTTGAGATATTCCAATCTGAACCAAAGACTGCCATAGAGACGCGCCATTAGCATCTCTAAAATGCCCGCTGATGTTGCCTCTTTGTTTTATTTTGGTTGTATTTCCTCTTTTGTAATTACTAAAGTTAAAGATGAACAGATGTTATTGATGTTATTACAGTTCTTACTATATAGATGTGTGATCAGCTTGTAACCGGCTCACAGCTGCAGCTGAAGGAAGTGAATCTATGAAATTCAAATAATCAAGAACATTTTCATGTAAATTGCCAAACAGATCACGGTCCACTGAATGCACCCTTGAAGCGAAACTCTCGCCAAATGCAACCTAGGCTTTTTTTGTGAATGTACCCGAGTCAAACCTTCGTATAAAAGCATAATTACGACAAAAGAGGCACTCGACACAACACTAAGAAGTCTCGACACAACATGAAACTTTGCTCGTAGTATCACCAGGGTCTCTACACATGAACACGAGCATTGAGAACATTGTTTGTGTACACAGAGTTTACTAAAAAGAAGGTTTTTGAACAACTCATGTTAGCAGTAGCTTGTTCCGCTCGCCGCCGTCCTGCCAGTGGAGAAGTGTCGATCTCAGAATGTGACGTAACCTGGAGGACAGTTAAGGTGGAACTACTGTCTTCCGGCAACAACTATCCACACGATATCTCACGTGACTTTTCCAGCTTTTTATTTTAGTATTGTTTCTTATATGAGGCTCCTTTTTCAACTTCAAGGTCAATATTGTTTTTCGCTAACGACAAAACAACAAATTATCCTGCATTTATATGGAACTAAGCTTTAGGAGCGTTCCACCTTAACTGTCCTCCAGGTTACGTCACATTCTGAGATCGACACTTCTCCACTGGCAGGACGGCAGCGAGCGGCTAACAAACAACTGCTAACGTGAGTTGTTCAAAAACCTTCTTTTTAGTAAACTCTGTGTACACAAACAATGTTCTCAATGCTCGTGTTCATGTGTAGAGACCCTGGTGATACTACGAGCAAAGTTTCATGTTGTGTTGAGACTTCTTACTGTTTTAAAAATAGAGATTTTGATGCTTTCGTAAAAGTGCTTCGTAGCACTCCCATCGAAAATACGGTAAAACTTAAAAGTGCCTCTTTCGTCGTAATTATGCTTTTACACGAAGGTTTGACTCGGGTACATTCACCAAAAAAAGCCTGGGTTGCATTTTGGCGAGAGTTTCGCTTTAAGTTTCCTGAGATTCATTTTGAAGGGGCATGGCATGAAACCTGTGAATGCACGTTGCTTTACTCGCCTCTAATTGGGTTTCTGCATTTTCTCCTCTTGTGATGATTCCCCCCGTGCACGCTGGCTTCAGTAATAATTACCCCGGAGCATATGTGGCGGAAAAAACCCCCCAAAACAAATGTGAACTCTACTGTACGCTGTATGCATGTTTTTCATCCTTTTTGATTTTCCTGGAAATAGCAGCCTCATTCACAGCAAAAGGTTGCTACAGTGTTGCCAAGGAAACCCAGGATATGTCTGTTATTGGCTCGGCTGTATCCAGGCAGCATATATTGACACAGACACACACACACGCACGCTGAAACATAATAATGCTCTACACAAACACTGCGTATGCTCTGGGGGTGTAGCAAATTGACTAAATTCACAAGGCGGAACAATTCGTTCTGGTGGTATCACATGTTCAATACGTTGTTGGCAGCAAGAATTAACTGTGAACATACACGTCCTGGATTATATTTTTTAAAATATCGTTTCTATTTGTATAAAAACGACAAATTCAAGTTCAACAGCAGGTGAAAGCTCAGTCGTCTCGTCACACGTCGACTCAAACGAGGTGTTTTGAACCGAGTCGTGTTAAAAGCCTCGTACGGACGGACGGACGAACCGCGCGTTAGTTTGTTAACATCACACTGCGGAGGAGAGATTTTCTAGTCGTCTGTTGATCCCAGCTGTAAATGAAGCGCCCCCGCTCTGTGGTGTCGCTTAAATAAAAGCGAATGGGTGCCGTTTATTGTGTTCCCCCCGTTGTTAAGATTCACATCAGTACTGTTTTTACAGGGAGTATTTCTTCTGAGCAGATTAGATCAGGGCAGGCAGAGTGAAGCAAATCTTTTTTTCTGGCACGTTACAACAAGAAAATTAGGATTTTTGGAATAAACAGTGGTGGAAAAAAAAATCAAGCATCCCAACGTGGACCGCCGGCGACCACCGTGTCACCTTGCAGGATTTCCAACACATCCTGATAACTAAACGACTGACGAGGTTTATCACCGTTTCCCAAACTACACGACCGCTGCAGCGTAACAGCGAAACCTTTTGTTGTACGCTGGTCGTTTGGATAACTTCAGCTACGAACAAACTCACGTTGCGTACTCATCTTCTAGGTGACCTAACGTAACTATTTTCATTGTCAAACTGACAGACATCGCTGTCCTAGGGTTGAAAGTCCTGTGCTCGTTTGACCCGACCATCCTTTATGCACCATTTAGAGGAACTGCGTGTTGGACCAACAGCTACAGCTGGTGTTGTTATATTCTAGGAGGAGAAAGCCCTGTGCATCTAAACACTAAAGCCGAACAGCGGTCTGCCCGCGAGCAACACAGGGACAGATTTGTTTGCACACAGAAGACTCCTAAACTGGCCGTGCTGGGCTTGAAGCATCACAGACAATCCCCCCGTTCCAAGTGCCAAGTTAAAACCCCAAGGCTCTCTTTATTATTCGCCTTTGGAGACGGATCTAAAATTACGTCCTAATCTCCCCGGTGCACGGTTAATGATGAGCTGTTATGTAAAAAAAAAAAAAGAATGTGGAGCTCTCGGGAGATCTCGGGGGTTTGCATTGAAACCACAGAAGAAGCTTTGCCTGGATAATCTCATCCACCCCCCCCCCTTTAATGTTTGGATGCTGCAGAGGGGGTGAGGAGAGAGACAAAGAGGAAGAGGAGGGGAGAGTGGGAGAGTGAAAGAGGGCAGGGAGGATGGAATGGGGAAAATGTTGATTTGCTCAAAGGCTTCGATCTCTCTCTCACACACACACACACACAGGTAATGTAGGGCATCTGTGTCAGTCACCCCTATTCAACTTACACACACACACACACACACACACACACAAACACAGAGAGTACTAAGAGGCTGTCAGTGCAGTGCATACACAAAGGGATTCTCTTGTCAAAGAGAAGGGGTTGCAGAGACACCCGGAGAGATTTCTCCTAATCTGCCCTTACAGATTTCAAATATTTTCCCTCTGTGTGTGTGTGTGTGTGCAACCATGTGTGTGCTTGTGTGTGTGTGTGTGTGTGTTCATGAGGAGGCGGCAAAAAAGCGCGATGGGAAAGACCTTGTCGCTTCCAGTTTGATGCTGATATTTCACATCCCTCTGTCTGTGTGTGTGTGTGTGTGTGTGGATGTATTTGTGGTTACCGAGCTCATGAACATTGTGTGTGTGTGTGTGTGTGTGTGTGTGTGTGTGTGTATACTTTGATCTCCAGAGCTCCCCAGAGTTAAGCTCTTCTCTGCCAGACTTCTGAAAATGGCAGCCTCTCCACTCAGAGCTGTGGGAGAGAGAGAGAGTGGAGATACAGTACAAAGAGAGAAAGAGAGAGAGAGAGAGAGAGAGGGGGGATGGGTGTGTCCCGCCAAAATGAATGTGACTTTCATAACGGCAGTGCAAGCGATGTTAAAACTGACGAAGGCAAATTAAGTATGGCAGGTCGTTAAGAGGCTTGTGCCAGCAGGGAGGTCAGAGGTCGGAGTCGCGGCTCCACCTGCCTCTGGTTTACATTTCTCCCGCTTACGTCTACCAGGATTTCCCTGATCGAGTCGGGCATGACGTCCACATGCAAATCAGACGAGTGCGCAACGGCTGCTTTTGCATTTAACTGATGAAAATGCTAATTAGGATCCACACGATGCAGATTTGTGACCTGTTAAACCCGAGCGGAGCCCCGATCTGTTTAAATGGTTCAGACGTTTTGCTGTGGTTTGATCTGCAGCTGCGTTATTCTTAAGATATTCATTCTGAAGTTGTCATTTTTAACCTTTAATTTATCTGAACACACATTTCAAGCGTTCCCTTTATTATGATACATTGATTATTCAAATAGACCTCGTAGTTGCAGAGACACAGAATAGAGGCTAATTGATCAACCTGTGGTCACATTATGCAGGTTAAACTTGATATCATTAAGCTGATTATGGTTAATAAATATTCTCACCAACATTTAGACCTGATGTCACCTGTTTTTCCTTCATGTCGAGCCCCAATTAAATTCACGATCGACAGAATGACTCATGTAAGTGATAAACACACATTAGCTCACAGGGTAATAACTTAGAAACAGCTCCAAACTGCTCAAAAAACTTGAGAGCAAAGTGGCATTCAACATCAATATGGCGATCCAAGATGGTTGCCGACATCCAACCTATTGATTGACAGCTCATTTGCACAGTTAGGAGCTTCTACGCCCGCCCTGTGGCCTGCAACAGCCAACCAGTGATCGGGAAACGCACCAGCCTCCGGATGACTGACGCATCGTGTAGCCAATGAGGTTTCAAATTGCAAGTTCATGACATTTTATGCAATTTGCTCTTCGTGTTGGCAGTTTTTTCACTGTACTTTACTCCAAATAGGTGAGCTTTGAATTTACTTTGGGCTAGAATGGGATTGAGATACACGAGGCCCCCTGAAAAAACTACGTTTGACATCAGAGTTGGAAAGTGTTTCTCCATAAATCTAAATATTTATGAGGCAACAACCAGAGTTAAAGGTTGCACAAGTTTTTGGAGGACATTCAGGAATGTGTGTGGGTGTGGATTGATCAAATTTGATGAACAGATCGCTGGCAGACGTCCTCACAGCAGGCACGTTTCACAGCAAACATGACCGACTCTGTAAACACCACTGGAGTTAGAGATAATGTTACCAGTGTTTGATTCAAGCGTCCCAGTACGCCACGACAGCACGAAGACCAGGACCCACCTTTGAGGTCTCTCTCCAGTGTTTGCAATGAAGTTGACTAGTTATTTTTGGTCAGGAACTGAAGGAAATTGGACCGTACTGTGCTGCAGTCTGGTACTTCTACAACCCGACGTACGGCCCTGCCAGAACCCTGAAACTGAAGCAGCTGAAGGAATTTCTTAAAATACGTGCGATGATCTGACTAGTACCCACAGACAGAAAACCTCAATTACATAAAATCTCTCATGCTGGAAGTCTCGGCTGAGGACGGTTCTGCAGCGCCCCGACATTTGGACGGGTTCCAAACTGCTTTTGAAACTCTCCAGTGTAAACACAGACGGCTCGATACCGAGTGATAAAATGTTCCAGTGTTGCATAAATCTGGGTCGGAACAGATAACGGCACTATTTTGAGCCACGTAAATGTTTTAATGGAACAGTGACCCTTTTCTAATCATCCACACGGTCTGATGTAAGGTGACAAGTCTGCATGTAGACACTAAGTGATGCAGGATTTTATGCCTTAATCAACTGGAATAGTGTGTTTCAGTTAGCACCTTGGTGTTGAGGACAATAGTCAGCGTAAAAAAAAAAGACTCCACATATTCAGTGTTTTCCAGGCATGCCTTGGCATTCTGAATCTCACATTCTTGTCCAGGACTGAGGGTGTGTTCACAGCCAACATGTTGGAGCAGATGATATGAACTCTAGTGACTGTGTTTCATAAGTTTTTGTTTGCTTGGCCAAGCGGGAACAATGCCAGTTGAACTTGGGTGGCACCAGACACTGTACGACTGACAAAGATGTCTCTGACAGCTGCACTGTGGTTTGTTGAAAAGGACTTTGGGTGGAATTTTAGCAACATATGAGGGTTTCGGGGGTGTAAGGAGACAGATGTTGACATTTGATATGTCGGGGGGGGTTTTGTCATGCTTGGAAAGCCTGGCATAACAGAACGAACCGAGGCCAGACCACAGTCTGGACTGATGATAATTATCAGCTAATTCTTTGGATCTTCTTACCTTTTGAGAACACGAGGGAGGGGAAATCACAGAACGACTGTGGACGAGTCAGTCGTTCCAAGATCCACTCCAAGATATGTTTTGACTGAAAGAACCTGGCAGGATAACAGGATAAAAAACCCCTCCAATAAAAACCACGCTTGTTAGTCCCTGTAATTTTTGTTTACAAGGGTGTTTGGTTTAAAGGTAATTGGAAAGAGGGAGGCTAAATTAATTAAATTCAATTTTCCACTCGAGCAAAGAAAGCAAACAGTGGGTGGGGCTTGTTGAACCCTCAGATCCTGACACAAAACTGAGACACGGCCTTGTTGAGGTGAACCCAAACCACCTTCATCTCTGATCGCGGCCTTGGTTTTAAAAACTGTTTCAGGGTACCATGTGTGCCGTATAAATGGGCCCAATCACAAACAGTGCTCACGTTGTCTGCTGGAAGAAGGCAAGCGAGTTGAAAAGAAATATTTCCATGTGCAGCAGCCCACAAGAACCACAAATCATAATGCCTGAAAAGAAGCAGCTGACGTTTGTTTCCCCCAAATGAGCCACTTCTTTTTTAAAGCACAGCTTCTCCTGAAAAACTCCATCCAATCCAGATCCAGTACGAGGTGCTCGCTAAGCAGAACCATCTGTGACTGAAGAATGTGAGGCTTGGATAACAGGGCGAGTTTTTTCCTTTTTCCTTGAAAGGGTTTTATGGCGCTTCGGGTTCTGCCAAACATTCCTGCCTGCATGATTTCCAGCAAAAAGCATTTCCCCGGCCTGTAGGCATTTAAAGACACCTCTGTCTCTGCGTGTTTCCAACTGGTTCTGCTTTCTTAAATCGAAAAATCCTTAAATATCTTCAGTGTCCTTCTACGTCTACTTCAGGAGTATGGCAGACGTTGCGTAACAAACCTGTACATCAACTCATAGATGAGCCATCGTCCGACACACCTTTACTGGAGTAACGTGGAGTAACAATTACTTGTTACTCTTTGTGTAATCAGAGTTAGCAATGACAAGCTAATTTGCCATTGAAGGGATTTGCATAAACTGGAAGGCATTGGTCAGGTGACCCAGTGATGGGCCACACAACCCACTCGCACTTAGCCCACATACAGCAATGAATTATGGTCCTTTAGTGGTCCACATCTGGCAGCCAAAACTTGGGCCACATAAGAACCATAACTCAGCCAGACTGTACAACCAGAGCTGGCCCTATGTTGGACCAAACCATTTTCAAAAGTGGTTCAAAATAAACCTGAACTCAGCCACTTAATTTATGTGCCATATTTGATCCGGATTTCAAAAAAAAATTCCACAAGTACAAGTACAAATGTTTATTTATTTTCAAGTTATATCAACACATTCAGTACACATGCACACCTGCACATTTTTTAACATCGAGCCCATGAACCAGGTCTCTGCACATCACGAGTGCCCAGCGGGATGGATATGCCCAGAGATCATTGGAGCATTGGGCAGTGAATCCAATCTGTTGAAAAAAATCAAATCAATCTTAGTACTTACCGTTTAAATAGGGATTGATGCTTCTTACCCTTCTCTTGACTTCGTCACGTTCCTGATGCCTTTCATCTCATTCTCATCGTCGTCATCATCTTCTTCTCCAGGGAACAAAATTTTCTTGCCTCTAACAACAATTGAATAATTTCATAAAACATTTGACAAAAACATCACCAACTAAAATGGCATACATCCTTTTTCTTTTGAATGAAATTGGAGAATAACATAACACATTTTTTCTTAGCTGTCAAAACATCCTTCATTTTTGATTTCTACACCTACACGAGCATCTTCTCCACTTTAACGTGGCTAGTCTGCTTTTTTTCTCCACTCTGTACAATCTGCAGACCTCAAACGGTTAAAAACTACACAGTGCTGTGTAAACACAATTTGCCTGAAAATTATTTATATAAATACTTCATTGAAACAGAGGCAAAGCAACACACTACAGCAACCTTGTGAAATAAATCAGTGTGAATCTAGGATCATGCAGCTAAAATCACCCAAATCATCCATTCAATAAGTTTATATGGCCTGAGCTTTCAAAGACTGCATAAGCAACCGCATTATCACTAAACTTATATGCACAAAACAGGCATGCAAAGACTCTGTACAGCAGGTTAAAACCACGTCCAACCCGCCTGTCCCATTTCAACCATGTTTAAATGCGCAGGACAGCCTGACATAAGATCATTTCTTCAGTCCAGAGCATGTGAGCAGAGCTGAGCGGCGTGAATTTCCGCTTCCCGCTTACGTTCGCTCCTTCGCTCAAAGTTTTACCAGACCGCTCCGCTCAAAGACCGCTCTCCACTCACCTAAAATTTCATTCAGCTCCGGTGAAATCGCTCCACGCTCGCTCAAATTTAAAAGAGGGAGCAATTCCTGACGTTGCACCTATATGACCTGTCTGCTTGCTTTTCGAAATATAATTTTACAAACTCCATCTCTCAACGAATGAGCTCCGATGTAGGCTAACCCTTGAAGGCGCACGTGAGTCTGTGTGGACTTGTGCATGCCCTAGACTCGTGGAGAGCGGTATCGGAACAGAACTGGAGCGAAACGGAACCATCACTCTGGCCTTTGGGTTAAAACCCGCTCTGCGCTCCGACTATATTTCGCTTGCTCCGCTCACATGCCCTGCTTCAGTCTCACAATTTGATATAAACCAGACACAGCAAGTAACACAAGTGCCACATTTAAGATATTATAGCCTGCTTTTGAATATTCATATAACTGCAGAGTCTTCGACTAAATGTTTGAGTTGAAGCAAGCAGTGTTGCCAGATCTCGCGAGAGAAACAAGCAAGTGGGCCTATGAAAACAAGCCCAAAAACAAGCGACTTCTCTGGTCGTGGTAAAAAAAAAAAAAAAAGAGAGAGATTATTACACTTTGCACACACATAAATATCACCCTGAATCCAGAAATGTATTGCATTGTATCATTGTATTTATTATTGTTGTTATATGTTATATGTTTTTTTTTTGTTCCATGACTTCAAAACAATATGACATACAGTACAATAGGAAGAGGAACAATTTAACAACAAGCCCAAAAAAACCTCAACCTGCGACTACCAATATTTACAAGCAACTTGTAAAAAAAACAAGCCCAAAGTCACTTATAATAAGCAGACTGTGGAAGCAAGATATATTTGTCACAGGCTAGCATAAAAAAAGCCAATGGTCATGCTAGCAGAAGCTAGTGGCAGTACTAGCCGTAATGTTGGTACTAGCTGGAAAAAAAAACCCCGACAGACAGAAATGTCTGCTATTTCAGGTTCGTCTATATCACTTATTCAAAATGAATAAGCAAGTTTAACAGCAAAACAGTGCAGTCCATCCTTTCCTGAGCCGCATTTTAGGCTAACGCTAATCGTTAGCCACATAGCTAGACGTGAGCGCCCTTGATAACATTCAGGCTAGACTCTAGACAGAAATTATCTTTGTATGCCAAAAACACGTTGTCGGAAACATAAAACTGATGCATTAAACAACAACTCACTCAAAAATATCTAAAACTTCATTTTAAGGGTGGGATGAGTCCAGCCTCACATTATGTGTTCTACTCAACAACTGGTCCATATTTGGTCTGCCAGAGTCAAGCGGTGCCACCTTTGCCACACTGGCCATGTTCGGTTCATATGCCTTGTTATGCCAGTGCCGATTGAATGCCACCTTTGCCAGCTTTATGCCAAATCTGGGCCAAATGTCACTATGTGGGTGGCCTAGCACTGCCGCTAGCAAGATGCTATGCTAGCATATTTTCTGCCGGCTAGCAGACCACGTAGCTGTGTGAGCCCATTAGCATTAAAATCGTAGGCTGTAGGCTACGCTGGCAGAGTTTGAAGCTGGTGCTGTATGTGTTTTTATTTGTGTGTTGGTTAGTTGACTCGCTGGTTAGTTAGTTTGTCTTGTTTGTGCAGAAATGTACATTGCCAACGTTTATTTTTGCGATTTTCTTGCTCCAGCAGAACAAATGTCTGTTCTGCTTTTTTTAAAAACCAGCCGCAGCCTAGAGACTGGTGTGCTCATCCAATGAGAGAACTGTGAATCATCTATTGAACGGCTTTCTTGAGATTACATCTGTCTGAAGCTGAATGGGTTTTTTTTTTACCACACAGTGAGAGAAGTGAAAACTGGGGCTGCTGTTGTGAAACTCTTACGAAACCTCGGAGGGGGGGAAAATAAGAGAATACAATAAAATATAAACAGGACTCTCAGCCAGCATTTATTCCGCTGACATAAACCTGTTGTGAAGCCTGGAAAAGGGCGTCAGAACAGTGAAAAGACCAGTTGTTTTCTGGGTATTCTGACTATTAATAGGAAGCTGACATCCAGTCAGCGTTTGAATTCATTACAGAAAGTCAGTGCAAGAAAACTGCTATTTGGAAAATGGATGAAACCAGTAATCTGAGGGATGAGAGCCGAGGAAAGCCAGAACGCTCCTACCTGGTGATAACGACAACAAGCTGGGCTGCAGATCTGAGGTGGAAAAGGGGACGTTGCTGATGTTTGTCTGTCACATTTGACTGCTAATGTAAGATGTCAGCCGGGGTTCACAGTGATAGAAAAACCACTTTATCCTTAAATACTCCGTACGCTGATGATGTTGTGAAAATTATGCTAAACTGGCCGCTGAAACAAACTCGACTCGGGGGAATAAAATTGCGTTGGAAATACTTTAGATTCTCTCCTAAGTGTTGTGTAATTGCTCCCTTTTTCCTCTGTCCTCGAGGAAAACACACACACACACACACACACACACACATAAACTGTGTGTGTTGCTGTGTTCTTCCAGTTGGTCTTTCTTGGTCTATGTAGGTCACTGCTGTAAGGAGGCCATCTGGGCTATCACTGCCCTGCAGAGGTATCTATTACTTGGCACTCTGTTTATACAAATGTGTGTGTGTGTGTGTGTGTGTGTGTGATGTACAGTATATACATGTCTGTGACAGTATATGACTTGATGCTGTTGTGTCTGGAGGTCTCTTAGCGTGCACTCACACTTGGCCCAGTTGCTTTGTACTGTGCTGAATTGACCCAGTCTCTCCGCGGGCCTGCACTCACATTGTTCTGGCGGCAACCGGGCCTGAGCACCGTGTCCTCTTGTGGATAACGTCATCATGTCGTAGCACGACGGAGAACAACACAGAGAACACGACTTAACTGACTTTTTGTGGCTTATTTTGTGTCGTTATGGTCGGAGACGTTCCTGGATTTCTTGATTATTCAAGCAGGTGTAACACGCATGATTTATACTTCATGTCCACGTTACGCACCCGTGCTTGTGTTCATGCATGAGCAACCGTACTGTGCCGAAGCACACGTCTTCCAACAGTACAAGGGCCAAGAAAGAATGAAGCAGTCCGTGTCTCTAGTCCACCTTTCTTCTAACGTGCATGTGGAGAAGCTCCAAGTGTGTCCGGCCTGCGGTGCTGGTTGCGATCGCTGAGCTCTGACTGAACGTGAGGAGGAGGGATTTCTGAACCAGCCAAGTCGATGAAAAGATGAAACTCGAACAGACAACTTGATCTCAGACGAGAAATGGGAAACCAGAGACGCTTGCAAGTTTGTTTTATTTTAGCATCGCAACCTCAGAGAGACACAACATGCAAGTTTGCCTCCAGTAAAGATACGGCAATACGACTCCTGAGCCGCGGCACACGGAGGAAATGACTTTATTTACCACATTATCTTCTGCTGGCAGGCGCGATCACACACGCACACACACACACACACACACACACACACCATGCGAGCAGCTACTAGAGCCAGAAATTCTTTCTATGCTCTTTGATAGCATGACAGTCGGCGAGATAAAGACACCGACTCCGAGACTCGACTCTCATGTGTAAAACATGAGACTCCGGCAGGTTGAAAAGGTGAATATCAGCACAGACCAAACGTTCGGCTCTCACAAGGTGTTTTCAGGTTATACTGATGCAAGGAGCTGCTGCTGACCCCTCTTTAAAAGATTAGATCACATCCGTCCAGTCAGCGTCCTCCGCCTCTGACAGGATATTGCGCAACTGAATCGATTACGTGGTCCGGTGGCTGTGTGAGCGAGTGCATATCTGCGGAAGAAAAAAAAAAAAAAGCTTTTAACCCAAATTGAGTCAAATGTGTCTTCAAATCAGATTCTGTAAAAGTTTTCAATTTGCATTTTTATCAGCGAAGGTGACAGCGAGATCAACGTCATCTCATCTCGTGTTATTGAAAGCTTTTCTTGCAGCGGAAGGAGAATAAATCTCCCCCCTTAAAAACGCTACCCATTATCATCTTTTGAGCGGCTTACACTCCAAAATATTAATACTGGACTTTTCTACCTGCTGCAGACTGTCGACTAGTTTTCATGTCGCGCGTCGTGGAGTTGATCTGCCGACGTCTACCCGGCCGTGCTGCGACGGCGAGGAAAGCAAAACGGCTACAAGTCGACTTCACCAGGCCGTGAAATTACCTTAATTTTTGTCCACTGTGCAGCACACACACACACACACACACACACCATCATCATCATGTTCATCTCCACGGCTGAACACACACGCAAATATATCACTTTTTTCCTTCCTATACTCTGTGTTAGTGTGTGTGCGTGTGTGTGTGTGGTTGGAGGGGATTGTGTTTTGTTTTGTATTCTTTTATATGCTCTTCACTTTATATCCGTGTGGGTTTGCACTCATGCCAGCAGAGGTTTGTGGGAGTGCGTCTGGGATTCTGTTTTTTAACTTGGCATGTCTTCCTTCTTTACGTTTTGACTTTTTGATGCATTGAGGGGTTTTTTGTTTCCTCGGTCGACAATGGAAGTACTTCCTCCCTGTTTCTCTGCAGGGTAGACGCAGAGGAAGCCACGCGCCCACCATGGCAGTATAAACTTGCGTAGGTACACGTGCGCTGTGTTCTTTGTTTTGACTCGAGAACTTATTTGAAGGCGACGTCCGCATCGAGACGAGCTTCCGACGCACGAAGAAGACAAACTGCAGCTGAACATCCAGATTGCACGAGGCTGGGACCACAAACAAAACATCCTCGTACCTCAGCGACTGAATCGTCCGATCGTCTGTGTTTCCCAAAACGACATTTACCGCTGTTCCAAAAACAACACGACTCAGTTCAGTTTTGGCACCAAAACTACTTGGTAAGGTTTAGGAAAACATTGCAATTTGGGTTAAAATCATTGTTTTTCTTATGTCATTTACATTACCAAGGTATCTACGCAACGTATGTGACATAACTTCCTCTTGTGTGTAACACAGAAGAACTCACCGCTGACTTGTGGTTTCACAGTCTCTTAAATTAAAACTCCTCTGACCTCCCCCCTATGTGGTCTTTACACTCACTTTACGTCCTCTTCTCACTTCCTCCTTTGCTGCTGCGGTACTTACAGCTGCTATACGTCACCGCCGAGCAGCAAACGTAAATACAGGTCGTGATAAGCTGCTTTCGTTTCCCCCCCATACCTTTTGTTTTTCTGATGAGGACCGGTTGGGTTTATCTTTTTATTTCTCGGAGATCCTTTATTGATTTTTCTTTGAGAGAGGAGTTTAACTCTGAGCTCAAAGGAACTGGTTACATTAACAGAGATCCTTTATTGATTTGTTCGGGAAGAGGATTTACTCTGGACAGATTTGAGAAACTTTGAAACAAACAGAATTTTTCGATGTTTTATTTATTTCCCGTAGAATCCCAGCAGGGTGGTATTTTTTTTTTTTTTGTTGAGCTCTGGAGTCTTTATTTTGAGAGAGCAAAAAACAAACAAACAGTGGAATAAAGTTAAGTTGTTGTTGTAGAATACCTTTCTTTTTAAAGAGGAATTAAATGATAGTTGTCAGAGCCTAAAACCATCTATAGAACTTTACAAATCCAAGTGTGACTCTAACGTTTCGGTTCTGGATCATAATGCCACTTAGAGCGCAAGACAACATGCTCAGGCCCGGTTGCAGGGCAGCAGGGGAACTGGGTTTCTTCGGTACCATGCAGAGCAATGCAGAGCACACAAAAAGTGTGAGTGCACCCTTAAATTCCAGCATCCGTCAGGTAACCAGTCCTGAGGGTTTGAAATCTGTACCATAACTCAGTCCGCTTGCCCTGACGGAGGACCAGAAGCCAGGAAGGTATTGGCATCTCCGTTAGTCGCAGTTGGAAATAATCGCACGTCGGCTCCAACAAACTGTCAACGCGTCTGGTACATTTATTTGGTGCAATTCACCAATCACACGTTTAACCACCGCAACAAGAGCTCGAAAATAAATGTACCGAGAGTGTTGACAGTTTAGCGGAAGCCGACTTCTGTCCAATTCCTGCTCGTCCTCCAAATGCCAGCACTCAGTAGTTCTACCATTTCTTCTAGTTGTTCTCGTCTTTTAGGATTATGGTGCATAATCTGCTGCGCTGCTCTTTTACTGCTATCAGAGTTTTTGCAGCTCTTGAAAAAATAACTTTTTTTTTCCAGCTATAAACCAGTGTGGTTAGTATCTTCCTGAAGGCGAAGAAAAAAAACAATACGCTTTATTCACAGGTAGTTAAAGATGCCGCTGGTTGAGGTGACTTTTTGAGAGTTTTGTGAAGGTTGAGTGTCGCAGCTACAGATTAGCCGCTAAGCTCGGGGCAGCTGATCTGACAGCCTCTCACTGGGGCCCCCTGCTACAGCGATATCTAAAGCTTTTAACACACACACACACACACACACACACACAGAGACACACACACACGCACACACACACACACAGTTTCCTGTGTGCAGTGGGACGAAAACAACACCAGGCTGGAATGCTGAACCCGAGTGTGGAGAATTGATTGGAATGTAGTGCAGGCTGTGTGTTAGTGTGTGTGTGTGTGTGTGTGTGTGTGTCTTGTGTAATGGGGGAAGGAGAGGGTGTCATGGCTGAGACACTGATTATGTGTGTGTGTGTTTGTGTGTGGGTCTGTCTGCCTTTAAAGAAGTAGCTCAGCTAATTGGCCGATAGGTCTGTTTCCTTTCTTTGCCGAAGTCACATGAGAAGACGGATATTAATGTCCCGTCTGCAGTAAGAAGAGACACTATAACGACCTGGAAAGACTCCTTATATCTGTGTTTTTTTTGCAAGTATTTGTTGCCTCTTCACTCTGATCTTTTCTGTTTTATTGCTAATTATCTCGTGTGTCCTCTTCCAGGTCACCGCGGTGGCGAGGAGGTCGTGTAGCTGCTCAGACGTCCTCCTGGATCTACACGCTTTGCATATATTATAATTTGTATCAGATATTCTGTCATTGCAATCTATAAACTATGATGTTGCAGATCTGTTCTGTACATGTGACATTTATTGCATGTCGGTCCGTCCTGGGAGAGGTCACTGAGGCAATGTGATGGTGATTTTGAGCTCTATAAATAAAACTGATTTGATTTGATGTCATAAAGATTTGAAGAAGGAAAAAACAGCTTCCATACATGCGTCTGAAAATACACCTGAAGCTGCCTGTACTTGCACAATGTATCATTTTTTTGTTTGACCTTGACATGAACAAGCTCTCTGCAGTCTTTATGCTAAGCTAAGCTAAGCTAATAACATTTCCTGTCCGTTCTGTATTTAAATGTGTTTTGGCATTGTGTGTTATCCTTTCTGTCAACATGCTGAACACATTTCATTCCTCATAAAACATTTTGCAACACGCTTTTCATGTTCGCTAGCTTGCGGTCTTCTTCACTTCACATTTCTGAGCACGTTACCACCAATAAATCCCCCCAAAAAACAGCAGTTATGTGTGGCGTGTCAGCCCGAACTCTCATGACACAAAGAACAAAACGCTCATAGCTCCCCTAGTGGTCATAAACTCCATCGGGTGCCTTTAAGTCTGTTTGTACTTTTCCTGTAGCTCTCATTCAACCGGCAAGAATGTTTTTCCCATTATGTAAAACTCAGCCCCCATTTTTGTGGAGAAGACAGACAAAAATGTGTTTTTATCTTGTACAGTGAAGCATCGTGGAGGACATGATTGGTAGCGGACCAACGTGTCTCTCACCCGAGTCAAGGCGAGAAGCTACGATATTGATATTGATATAGTTTATAGTGTTTTTGTGCGATTCCTGGTCGGCCCTTTCAACGGGAAAGTCGGATGTTCGACCGTGAACGTTTCACGTGCCTCACCAACCTCGACCTCGGAATCCAAGATGGCTGCTTCATTAAAGCTGCTGAATTGACTGTTTTATAAGCGCTTCTGTCTCATCGAATCAATCTCACAAACGTTTCTATCCGACCTCTCGTCTGTGCAAAACGCTGTGTCACGCTTTGCTAATCCGCCGGTATTGTAAACAACAGCGAGACAACCTCTAACCCAGCTTGAACTGGTATTCCGACTTGTCGAGCTGGAACGTCGTCAGCTCGGGCGTGACGTCGGTTTTCGCGCTCCGACTTCCAACTTCCGAGGCGAGTGGAATGCAGCACATGTGCAGGCGCGACTTTGGGAAGCTAGCCAGGCTCGCATTTTTGCCTCGCTTCCAGTCATTGCGAAACTAGCTTACCTGATTCTGACTGTGTGTGCTATCATATATATATATATTTATATAGCTGCATTTGTGTGTGTGGTTGTGTCATTGTGTGTACATGTGCATACCAGGGTGTCCCCTCTGTACTTACAGGAGTGTGATATGCATCTTGGGTCAGAGTCACTGATACCGCCAGACTAGACAGGCCAAACCACGCTGCTCCTCCCCCTCCCCCCATTCCGCCATCGCCATCTCTCTCTCTCTCTCTCTCTGCTTGTGTCTTACCTATCTCTACCCACGATGCTCTCTGACCTGCATCCTGGTCGCTCGGCCTCTCATCATCAGTGGCACTGAAGATGCTTCTCTCTCTCTCTCCCGCTCTAGAATAAAGGCAGCACTGTATCCTACAAAAACCAATGATGATGTCAGCTTGTTATTGACTCTCCCAGGTCTGAATGACTGAGCAGAGGATAGGGGGTGGGGTGGAATCTATCTATTGCAGTGAGGGTGACCAGCCAGGCACAAATGAGCTCTCGCTAGTGTGTGTGTGTGTGTGTGTGTGTGTGTGTGTGGTGTGTGTGTGGTGTGTGGGGGATGGGTGGGATCCTGCAGTCCTCGTTTCCGCAGACATAATCTGTCCCAGTTGCTGCACACCTCTTACAGTTTACAATAAGCTCTCTCTCTCTCCCTCTCTCTCTCTACCCCTCCCCCACTTCTCTCTTGATCTCTCTCTCTCTCATTCTCTCTTGATGTCTCTCTCTCTCTCTCTCTCTCTCTCTCCCTCTTGTGTGGAGATGGATGATGCCATCTGAGTAGCGAGGCAGAGAGAGAGAGAGATGAACATAATGGCCAGAAAGAGGACCAACAACAATAATAAGATAAGCTTTAGATAGAATAATTGGTTGAATGACCTTGCGGGAAAGACCATCGTGGAGATGATTTATTGGAGGATTTCTAGTCAGATACATTTGAAGCTGTTCTAAATAAATAAGTAAGAAACGCTGTAGTGCAGATTTTCCAGTAAAGTTAACAGGCCGACAAGGTTTTTTTTGTCAGGAAATCGCCAGAAAATGGTCGCAACGGACCGGTTGTGACAGAAGCGTCTGTAAAACGGTGGTTAAATTCTTTTAGCGTCACAACACCAGAGAAATGACTCGGTTCACTATCATAATTTTCAGTCTGATAACATTCGGAAAATCTATAAGAAAAGCAGGATTAAATTATTTTATCCTCACTCAAGTTAGCCGGGCGCTAAACCGGACGCTAGCCGGCTCGGTCGGAGATCCAGGTATCTTTTCTTTATACCCGGAAGTCGAGCGATCTTCTGTATTTTATTGGCGAACAAGCAGGTTTTGAACATATTGCAGTTAAAATTCAAATGTGAGTAATGTAGCATAACTTACCATATTTTCCAGACTAATTTGTCTTCTAAAACGCTGCAATATGCAATAATTTTGGTTGAAAACATTTAAAAAATTACCTAAAAGTATGAACAGAATGTAAAGAAAACAACCGTTTTCACATATTTACGTCGTTGTGTTGTTTTTCAGTGATATCTAGTGAAGCTCTGGCGCGTTTTGGTCCAAATCTCCTGTGCTAGCGTTGTAAACATCAACACTGGACCACTACATGCACAGCTAATCAAGCTAACTAATAGCTACAGTTGTGACAGGCTGTCCGCTATTTGCTTTGAGTCTGATGGCAGCTCTAAGTGGTCTGATATCATCGTTCAGAACGACTTTATCTAGAAGTCACTCGGACGCCAGTGAAGCTGAATGAACGTCTTTATGGAAACAGTTGAGTTGATGCAGCGTTTGTGCTCATAAGATGCGTCTGTGGAGACACAGACTTCCACTTAATTATGCAAATGAAGTGACAGTTTCACTCGTATCAGTAGCCGTATATTATTCCATGTAAAAAAGGGGCTTTAGTCGGATGGACTGAGATTCACACATGTGAAACGCTCCCACACACTGTTTGATATTCAGCCCGAGGTTCTCGGTCACGTCTTCCCCGCCTCAGGAACATTTCTGTGTGCTCTGTGTGTCCTTCTATGTCTTCCAGCTGAGGCACTGCCGTTACACAAAGAGCTTCTTCAGCTCTGTTTTGTGAAGGTCATCCTTGAGTAAATATTGTCCTCGGGGATGTGTAATCATTGAAAAAAAAATGACAATCTGAAATACACAACACAGGCCGTTCTAAATAGTCTGTTTTCAATGAAAGACTTGTGTTGGAAACAGTTTCTTGGGAGGAAGAATTCACAAACAGATACTTTTGTACTGTAACATCTTAAAAACTGTTGCTCTGAAGAGTTTTACTGAAAGGACAAAAACCAACCAGAGAATACCGCATTGACCCGAATATAGGACGAGGTTTTTTTTCGATGAAAATTATGTGAAAAAGTGGGGTCGTCTTATAATCGGGGTCTAACCGTTGACACATGCTGATAGTTGTCTGGGTCGCTACACGACCGCAACAGCAGAGGGCGCCAGCTTATTGTAGAGAGGTCACTGACACTGTGGCTGCGGTTATCTGTCAATCACAGCGGAAAAGAAGTGACAGGAGATGAAAAATGGAGAGACGCGGTGATTTTACGGAGCAAAGTGGATCAAAAGTGGGGCAAGTTAACAGACATCTGAGGCGGAGCTATGATGCTGATTTTAAGATAATGCGTGGTCAATGCAGCGGAGGCGCCAAACAACTGTCAGCCAGCCAAGAAATATGGAGTTACGGAGCGTAACGTCCGAAGATGGCGGGTCCAAAAAGACCGTCTGCAAACGCTAACAGTGAGAGAAAAGCTTATCGTGGTCCTCTAAGCGGCCGCTTCCAAGAGACTGACAGGAGAGTATGTGAGTTTGTTATTGAGAAACGAATTTTGGTTATCAGAGTCTTTTTCTGAAGATTAGTCTTGAAAGAGGGGTCGTCTTATATTCAGGGTCGTCTTATATTCAGGTCAATACGGTAATAGCATGCTAAATGCTCTGTCATTTCCCATAATGCTCTGCGGCGAGTGGCTTTAAAGACATCTTAAAACAATGTTGGATTCTCTACATGCACAATGTAGCCTGACGTACTTTACAAACTGCGCGTCCTTACAGTTAGTTATTTTCACATTTCAGTAGTCAATAGTTCACCATTTGTTTATGTACGTAGTGTTTTTAAGATTTCTGAGCCCTTAGATTGATACATTACGATTGCGACATCGGCTAGCCACAGATTAAACATCTGGTCACTTTTTACACACGTTTTTTTTTTACTGACATAAACCGTCTTCTGATAGCGAACGGTAAAACTCCGACCTCAGTCCTAGATAAGGAATTTAATTTAGAGAGAAGAGTGCCAGGCTAGCTGAGAGGCTAACCTTGCTAGTTAATAACACCTATGTGACTATATTCATGATCAAAAATATTAACAATATAAGCAACGGAAACTGCGAATAATTTAAGTGTTTCAACTAGGTTATGGATCAAAAGACACTGAGACAACTTGGCTGTGCAGTTCATAAAGCAGATCCATTGTGCAAGTGGAGAATTTACACTCAACCACATGGCCAGTTGCAGCATTGCACCAACAAAATCTCGTTTGACCCCAAAGACCACGACTGGAAAAGAGACAATTGTCGGCATACCAACGTACAGTTAACCAACGTTGACGACATCAGCACCACAGCAGAAAAACACAAGGCCGAAGCAAAAAACAATACATCAGTGTCTGAGATGTTCAGGATTATTGTAGAATACGTGTATGTCAGCTGAAGTAACATGGCTGATGTGTGATTGATGGAGCAACAAAATGTATTTTTTCAGCTCAGTGTTTGAGGTCGTCTTACACATAAACACTTGACGCACTGGTCATCTGTTAGAAATTTAAATCCTTTCAGTGTTGTTACGTGTTTTGAAGAGCTCTTAAAAATTGCTGCACATATACGGCCCACATCACTGTGATGATACAGAAGGATGGTAATGAATAGTTCATGCGGAGGTCTACATGAAAAGGTGTCAGTCGTGACTCTGCTACACCTTGATCTTGATCTGTGTTGATCTTCATACTAAAACCGCTCTGAACTCTTTTTGAGTTTTCACAACTGAGGCAACATAATTCCGCCCCCGCTGTGATTTTTACAATCGCATGCCGGCGATCTACAAGCAGAGGAGGGAGACGTGACGTTTCACACAACAGCGTCTATCAAGTGTGACATGATCACGTATGGGTCGGGCAGCGCTTTCTATATTATCTTGCGGTTGATCTCGTCTGTGCTCGGAGGGTAAGGAGCTCCCGGACCTCACGTTGTCCCTTCAGTCTGGAGGCATTTTCAGTTTCAATTCTTCTTCTTTGAGTTGCAAAACCATCACATCCCTGTCCTGCCGCCTCGCTCGCAAAGTCTTTCTTACAACAATGACCCTCCATTCAACCTTTGTGCGTTATATTCAGAAAGGCAAAATGTGCAACATGGCAGCGCAGTACGTCTGAAAGCAATACATGCAGGAAATTTTCTGAATAAGAAGTACTGCCAACCTCGTTTTCCAGTTAATATTCGTACCAGATTCAAATCTTTCCTCTCATGATTGTCCATTGTTATTTTCTGCCTTTTCCTCTCTGACTTTGTATGAAGCAACAGCTGAATGAAAGGAATAGTTGGACCCTTTGGGAATTATGCTTGTTGGTTTTCTCTCTGAGAGTTAGATTGGAACAACAGATGGTGTCTGAATGCAACCAACCACAACCAGCAGCAGAATAATTTAGCTTTGAGATGAAAAATCAGCCTACGAATATCAAGCCCCCAGGAAGAGCGACAGGCTTTGAAGCCAACTTTCTCAGTGGCCAAACCTTGTAATTACAACGTCACGTGACGCACTGGGGCCAAAAATACTTGTTCCTTTAAATTTACATTATGAAAGAAACAACCTTTGTGAAATGGCTCATTTCACTGTCATAATTTGAGCAATTTGGTCTGATGACATTTGGAAAGTCAAGACGTACCTCAAGATTAAATGATTTTATTCCCATTCAAGTTAGCTGGGTGCTAACCGGGAGTTAGCTGGCTCGGCTAAGCGGAAGTCACAGTCACTAGCTTTTTTGGCTTCATGTGCCACCAGGCAGCTTTCCTGGAAATCGATGGCTTAGTTGTTAAAGTTTAATTGTTAAATCAATGACCTGTAAAGCCAAATGACTAACATGTGACTAACCGTGTCCCCCTCTGCCTCCAGTCTTTATGCTAAGCTAAGCTATTCAGCTGCTGGCTGTATCTTAACGCACAATGTTGTGTTGTGTGTTTGAACACAAGAACAAAATGCAAGATCTAAATATGTCAGACTTTAAGTCTTTGAAGCCGTCCTCAGTTGACATATTCATCATCTCAAGGTTTTTTCTCGCAGGGGTCCATATTTCTGTTGGGAGTCATGCAGATAAATCAATATTTTACCACAGAGCAGGAAACAACAGGGAGGGTTTAGAAACAAACTAAAAACCTGCTGCATAAAGCTTCAGTCAGTATTATATTAATGCTGAGCAGTGGAGTGATATTAACTGACTCGAAGGTCTGCAGACCTTTCAGGAGGCGATACAGCGTCACTCACAGCCTCTCGCTCCATTTTGTCAAAGCGCTCCACACAGAACGGCCCTATTTATAGAAGTCAATGATAATCTGTCATATGACATGACTTGGATGTGTTAGATGGCGCTCAGAGCCGGTGCTGAAGATTATCAGACTATTTCAGGGCACAGGAGACGGCATTCTTTACGGAGTGATTTATTGTTGATGTTATTAATCAGATGTCATCGTTTGATTTTTTTCCCGGCTGTTTCGTATCGTCGTTAATTGAAAATCTATACGTTTTGAACTGAAAACAAAAAAATGGCTGATGTCACCCTGGGCTCAGGGAAGGGATGCATGATTTATTAGAAAATGATCGCGAGATTAGTCGATAATAAGTGTTAGTTGCCCTACTTTTAATGTCCTGCCTCCCAGTTGTGAAGCAGGAGGAGCTATTTTATTAGCACCTTATTCTGCAAGTTCAAAATCTCATTCATTCCTCCCATAAACAGCCCGAAGCTGCTCACAGTTGAAGCACTTTTATGACTTGTATCAGCATTAAACTCTCCTCGCTGAATCATCAGCATTCAGAACGTATGTGTTAGAAAATATTAAGCGATCAGATCAAAAGTTGAGGTCGAGTTCTAGATGAATTCAACAACCGTGGTGCCGTGTTATTTTCAGAACTGCAGCAATGAGGCGTTCTGACTTCATCACTCTCTCACTGGCTTCATCTCCATCGCAACGGTGGCCGAGGCTCGTGGATATATTCACCTGACAGGAAAGAAGTGGCTTTTTAGAATTAAAGCTGACAGAATTAAAACTGCTGCAAATCATCGGCTTCATTCTACGACTGACGTAGTTACAAAACGGCGAAGTATGGCCAGCTGCACTGTCGCCAAGTCAAGTGTCGAGTGACTGTCTGTTGCTTCGTTGCACTGTGAAGTGTCAAGCTAAATGCTAATACCAGTATGCTAACATTTAAACATTAAATAAATCCTTAAAGCTAAGAATGGTAACAATAAATACATAAATAATGTGTGTAATGCAGGTTTTTTTATCTGAAGTAATTGTGAACAAACATTTGATTGGTTCTATAATGTTTACAATGAACAGCTTCTCGTTTTAGCGTGTTAGCATGCTAAGATTTGGTAATTAGCATAATAGAATTGCCTGACTGCTGATGGGAAGTGCAAGTGTCACAAGGTTTTGGGCAAACTGGAATTCTGACCTGATTGTGGCGCTACAGGAGGAGTTAAAGCTGCTGTCTACGTCAGTGCATTAACGCGCAGCGGAAATCGCCTCCTTCTGGAGTTCTCTGTCCTGATTGGATAAAAAGTGGGCTGGGAGTCGAGACGGTTACTCACCAAACACTCTATAACAGTGATTACTGTTGTAATATAGAGCTATTTAACACTTGTTTCAATAAGACATCTATCACTTACAGCAGCTTTCAGGGGTCACCGAAGTTAATACAATTAATTGTCTCTGAAACTTGAATGTTTGAACCCAATTTTGTACCAATCCACCCATGTCTGTCGAGATATTTCAGTCTTCAGCCACATTACCATCCCTTAAACGGGAACTCCCTCAGCTCCTTGGTTTATAATACTTACATACCATCCTCCGGAGAGAATACTCCAATATTTTGGTATCGCTCCTCCCTGGTTATTGGGAATTATTGGTGTTTGGAGTTTCAGTGGAAGACAACTTTTCATTTTTAAGCAAACCAAAATCACCAGCGCTGACGGTGGGTGGATTTTATAACTCCGGTTTGTTTGCTCACTCCTGGTTTTATGATTGGTGTTTTCCCGCCTCCTCCTCCTCCTGCCTCTGAGAACACGTCTCCGTCTTTTCTCAGGACCAGGAGAGTCTTTGACTGTCTGAGCGTGATAGTTGTAAATGTTAACGTGTAGCAAGGTGAGCCGGGATCGATGAGGATATTAAACCGACCGGCCTCTCTTTGTCTTATCAGCCTGATGAGGTGGAACACACCGCGTCGCTCTCACTTTCTCTTCCGTGCATACATAGAAAGACCCATGCAATATCTGTTTCCCTGTCTCCATCTCAGCCTTACTAAATAATTTAATCATTTCAGCCAACCACGCTATTCCAGTCTCTCTCTCCTCTCCCGGGGTAAATTATAGCTCCGTAGGTAGAGAACAGCCATTACTGTTCGGCCTTATGAAGACATATTAGGGAGCCGTGCTTTGTTGAGACCTTGTCATTGTCACAGCACTAAATATGCCAGAGGTGGAGTGAAGTATTACACGCCCTTTGAAGTAGATATAGTATAATGATGGTGTGGGGTTGTTAAAGGCTGAGGCTGCTATTGTTGGAAGTGCAATGACTGAAAAAGTGGTGTGTGTGTGTGTTTGTGTGCATATGTTTAGGTTCCCCGGTTAGTTAGTTAGAGAGAAAGAATGACGAGAGTGTAGGGAACGGGAAGATAACTGAGATTAATCTGCAGTGGACACGGACGGCAGATGTTGGCTGCACGCGAACATCCACCCCCTGCAGCTACGCACATGTGGGGAGTATAATTTTAGGGTTAAGATACATTAAAAGACGTCTCCTTACACTGAGGATGCAAAGATTCAACTGTGTGCTTCTGTTGTTTTAGTTGCGCGAAGCAGCTAAAACACAAATTATCAAATCTCTCAACAAGACGACACAGTTTAACCTCAATCAGTCCAAATCCAGGTGTTTCAGAGATCGTCTATGAAGAGGCGGTCCTGTCTGCTGGTGAACGTGCAACAAGCAGGCGTTAGGGGATTTCTAACTAATGACAACACAGCAGCTTTAATCTGAATGAGGGTGGTGTCTTCATGTGTCAGAACAAAAGATTGTGGCGAAGAAGTTGAGGCAGATTTAACGCAACCCGACGTCACATTGCAGTCGCCAATCAACGTGAACTAGCGACCAAACCAGCAGCAGGAATGATGAAAAACACGATCGAGTTTTAACCGGTCGACGTGGACAAACATTTTTTTAGTAAGGGTTGGAAAAATGCTTCTTTTTTTGTTTTTTGTTTTGTACCTTCTTGATCAGCAGGGGTTACACGCCCCCACCTCTGCAAAACCCTGGAGCCAATCGTTGCAATGCAGGATTTGTTCTGAATGAGGCCTTAACAATTAGCTGTGGGAACATAGTGGAGCATTTAGCAGCTAATGAACCAGATATTTTCCTCAGGAGCTGATAGAGACCAAAAACTGAGCTAAAAGAGACTGAATCAGGAACCAGAAACACAACTTCAAATGATTATTATTGTTGCTCCAATATCTTCTAGAAGCGTTGATATGCAACTTGATTAACAAGTCAGAGGGATCCTTCGTAGATACACCGAAATGTGTTCAGGAGCTTTGAGCTGCTAAATGCTCCAATGTTTTCATCAGCTGGTTGGTAAGTTTGCAGTTTGGTGTTATGCAGGTTATAGTGAGTTCATCAGAACTTTATTCTGGAAATAAAAACTTTTCCACTGACGATCCTGATGTCGTAAACACTAATGAGAGCGGTGTGACTGAACGAAGGCAGTACGAATAGTAAAACCAAAACAAGGAGCTGAAAGACACTAAAATGAGCCAAACAAAGATCACCTGCAGAATCAGGTTGAAGTTAAATAATGCTATAAACCATTATTACTCCACTTGTCTACACGACTGTGATTAACTCGGCTAGTTTGAGTGAGACATCACAGCCTTATTTTTCATGGCAGACTCACTCCTACATTAACGAGCTGTGCAAATAAAGCTTCACACGGCAGGAGGAGAGAGAAATTCATCAGAGTCGTTTCCCGAAGACGAATCTCTCTGTCACAGGTTGTAACTCCTACTGTTCCACCTCAGGTAAACACTCGTTCTGAGCTGTCATCTAACACCTCCTGGCTAACGTAGATGACAGGAGTCCCTTGTGACGCGTTAGCTGGGAGAGATGCCGACGTGAAGATTAAACGGCACGGCGTCGTTCCTTTCTGTACCTGCGAAAGTTCTGTGAATGTGCACTCGCAAACAAACACCTAAGTTAAGTGCTCGTTAAATCTGCTTCCTTGTCTTCCTTTTAGACTTTGATATTTCATACATCTTCATATTGAAAGACCTTGTACATATTGTAATAATTAAACACATGGTAGAAAAGTCACAGGAGACATTTTGACTTGTCACAGTAGCAGCGCAGGTGTTACTAACAGCGTTAATGATGGTTCAGTTCTAAACATGTGATCTGTAACTGGATCTACATTATCTGGACAATGACATCAGATCCACGGGCCTCTGTGTTTACTTCAACTCAACCTTTCGGGAGTCCTCAGAACTACTCCAGAGGTGCCGACAAACTATTGCTTGATAATATTAAGATTTTATTTTAGTGGTTCTGGTGTTGATGTTGACGATGGTGGAGGATGAATCGAGACAAGCTGAGAACAGGCAGTTCTGAGAGCTCAGAACCAAACTCAGCACAGGTGCCATGAAACGGTGCTGCCGGGATTGATGAGCTGATGGATGGCACCAGAATCGGGTCCTCAGGCAGCCCAGAGGGATGGAAACACTCGAGCTGCACTCACCGGCAAAGGCTGCATCCAAATCTCCCGACATCTGGACCGAGCCCTCGTGGACTTCACTCGTAGGTACTAGAAACACAAGGAAAGGCTCCGACGTATCCAACAAGTCAGCAAACTACGTATTATTAAAAACATATTGACCATCTGTTTTTATATCTCCACTGTTCGGACATCCTTGTGAGCCACACTGGAGCGTTTTAGTCGGACTTACCCTCTGCCTCAGAAACCACCGTATAAATAACGGAGGGTGCGGCTAACACGCTTACCATTAGCAATGCTACAACCTCTGCTGACTTATTTATACATGGAACTACAGGTTGCCTTATACATTAACGTCGGCACAGTTTAATATGCAACAGATTTATTTATTTCCCTGCTCCGTCTTGTGTCCTCGACCTGGAAAACTGAAAACACCCACGCTTTAAGATGGCTTTAAATGCATCACACCTACCGATTGTAATGAGTAAACAAATACATTTATAATAAGTTCACCTTCTGCATCGTGAAAATCAAGCCGAGGACACGGGTTAATAAACTGCACTCTCACAAAAGCAAAAGCGAGGTCAGGTTTAACAACATTTACACAGATCTGTGTCAACCCCGTTAGTCTGCGTAGGAAATACCCTTAAAATTAGATCACGTCTATTTCACCTAATTGAGCTCAGGGTAATGTGGTTTTTTTTTTTCTGCTCGTGGATCAAATAACCTTTTATTTTATTGTGTGTGCAAAAATGCAGGAGCGCTAATAATAGTTTTGTGATTTTATTTATAGCAGCCGAAGAGAAAGTCAGGATTTATTAAAGTCCATCCCAGTCCAAGAGTCTGTATTATAATCAGGTGATTTGTTTGCTGAACAGAGAAGAAGAAGAAGAAGAAGAAGAAGAAGAAGAAAACACACAGAGGTGATCTGCTGCATGTAAGATGTTGTGATGCAGCCTCCCAGAAAGTCATTACCCTGACGGTGGTCTGCTTCGCCCCTGAGGTGCTGCACTTTTCAACAATTGTGCCACACTGGAGTTGTTTCCACACCACTGTTTTTCCTCCTCATTCATTCAGAGGAGACGGGCCACAACAGCATCACAATTACCTACCACTGCTGAGAAAGAGAGCTGCGTTTCCTCCGAAAAAAACAAAACACACACACACACATACACAGGCAAAACAGTGCTGAGACGAGAGCAATGTAAAAATGATTGCTACTATCAAACGCGTTGGGGGGGAGCGGCCTGTAAACTCGTCCGATCACCTCCCAGGCATGTGAAAGTACAGGCTGCCCTCCCCGCCCGTCTGCATACAAGTCATCACCCATCCTCCACTCTGCTGCTACAGCCACGCTAACGCTCACACCACCACACACCACCCCCAGGGCTTTGTGTATGTGTGTGTGTGTGTGTGTTTGTGTCTGGGCTTTATCTCTGCTGCGTGTGTGTGTGTGTGTGCACGTTAATGAGCGTATGCTTTCTGTTAATGCAAACGTGCACGCATGAGTAGTAATCTGTTTTCATTGTTTATGTCTGCAGAATATGGATCCGTATGTGTCCCCTATTCAACCCTCGGCAATGTAATGTTTCTCCTTGTATGAATTGGTTTTACATTGACATGATGCCTCCACCCTCCACCTCCACCAGCTCCAACTTATTGTTGACTGGGTGGGTACAGATGGTTTCAAGCAGCCTGAGATGATGTGGGATACTGTTTGTACCATGTGGGTGGTTTTCCTCAATGAAAAATGATGGACGATTTAACACTTTGTAATAACCATCATTAATAAATGCTAAATGTATTTTTAATTATACTTCAGTTAATTGAAATCATGAAAATACAGCCAGTGTATCACCAGAGTAACCGCTATCTGTAGCTTGCTATTAGCCAGTTAGCTAAGTCAGCCATGCAGCTAGCGATCGGGACTAGGAGACATGCAGGGTACCATTAAAAAGGACAGGCCCTGGCTAGCTGGTTAGCATGCTAACTTCAGTAAATATATATATTTGTCTTTGTATTCTATTGATGATATTAGTTAAAGGTGCAATAAGTAAGAATTTTAGTTAGAAATCTTCACAATTCGACTAAACTAACAACAGAATGTGAAGAAATTGACATAATTAGCATGCTAACCAGCTAGCCCTAGCCCGTCCTGGTACAAACACCTTTAGCTAGCTGGTTAGCATGCTAACTTCAGTACATATATATTTGTTTTTGTATTCTATTGATGATTTTAGTTAAAGGTGCAATATGTAAGAATTTTAGTAAGAAATCTTCAAAATTCGACTAAACTAACGACAGAATGTGAAGAAATTGACATAATTAGCATGCTAACTTCAGTACATATATATTTGTTTTTGTATTATATTGATGATTTTAGTTAAAGGTGCAATATGTAAGAATTTTAGTAAGAAATCTTCAAAATTCGACTAAACTAACGACAGAATGTGAAGAAATTGACATAATTAGCATGCTAACCAGCTAGCCCTAGCCCGTACTGGTACAAACACCTTTAGCTGAACGGCTAACCGAGCTAACTAGCTAACAACTACTTAGATTACTCTGATGACACGCTGCCCTCTCATTGTTTTCAGCACGAATTTGACAGGCGGTCAAATCTTACATACTGCACCTTTAATAACTGAGCGTGATGTAATCAAAAAATTGTACACATTGCTCCTTTATTTAAAAAAAAATGTAATTTAACGTAACCTGAAATTCTTGCACATCGCTCCTTTAATTTTTTTTGTGGTTAATTAATATATATTTTTTTAATCAACATGACATAATTGTTAAAAAATATAGTCTTTACCTTCCAATGGGTAGCTTCCAGCACGCCCTGCAGCAGCAACAACACAAAAATATCTACACATGAATCACAACATTGAGGATTTTTGTTTTAATCACGTCAACTTTACGTGTGTGTGTGTTGTTTGTGATGAATTAGCGCCGACCCCAGCCCGCCTACACCACCCTTTCTCCATACTGCGACACCCATCTTGATGTTTATGTGACTGGAGTGTGCTTCCTGCAGCGCGCGCGGCTCAGGCCTACCTCATTTTCGCCTGGCGGGTCAGCTGCTCTGTGTTTCAGTCTGAAGCCGTTGGCTGCTACTGAACCGTTTGGCTCTTTTCTCTACTAGCGAGCAACCTACAATCTAGACCCAACTGTCCATCCAGCTCAGTTTTTAAGGGGATTTATCATCATATGTGCCCGTGTACCAAAACACATCGGTCATTGGGGATTCCCAGCACCGGCTGGCCGGGTCTGAAGGCCGTTATAACGCGTTTTTCGAGGTTTAATTAGAGGTAGAAAACAACGGTGGTGGAGGAGGAGGAGATTCCATATTAGGAGCACAGAGGAGAAGGCACCCCCCTTGTGTGATTTGGAGCTTTTGGTGAGTGTTTATCGTCTTTTCACGCTGTTTTTGCCGTTATAAATGATCCTGCCGTGTACAGTGGGCACGTATGTGTCCCAACACGAGGTGCGGGGCTTGTTATTGCGCCGATGTGACCGTTTATTTCTATATTTTCTTCTCCGGGTTGGGGGATGGGCAGCGTCAGCGCGTGAGTAGGCGCGCGCACACACTCACACACACACACTCTCTCTCTCACTCACACACACACACACACACACACGCTCCGTGCACGTGTTCGTAGGGCAGTTCTCGTTGGCTGGTTTGTGTTTGTGAGCGCGCGCTTCCTTCCTGCAACTAACTGCTAGCTTTCAATTAAAAACACAAAAGTGATTATTTTTAAATAATAATGTAGGCTATTATTATTATTGTTATTATTATTATTATTATTATTATTAGTTTACAACATTGATTTTAATGTTTTTATCAGCACTGAATATTAATTTGTTCAACAGTCCAACTTTTTAATTAATATTTGATTTGATTTATTTAAGTGCTTTTATGTTTGGACACACTTTGTTCCAGTTTTTATAACACTTAGGTGTTAATATAAGTTACACATGTTAAAAAACAACAGCAGTTTTTCTTAGAAATGATGTTTACAGTAAGTATAAAGTTAGTAGTAGTGTGGGCAGTTTGGTATTTTGTCCTGTACATACTTGTGTTTGTACTTTGCAGGCCCACAGTTGTGACCACAGTGTGAGATTATGTTGCTGTTTAAACTTAATTGACAGCAGCAGATGGAGTCATTCATGTGCCAAAGTGCACTGTACATTATATAATGTATTTTTTATTATCTTTGTATTACATTTTATATAAAGCTTTCTAGTGTGCTTTGCAGCTGGTTGCTCCAAAGCCATGGGCGGTGTGGGGGAGGGGTGAGCACACACACACACACACACACACACATGCACAGACACTCACACACCCAGGAGGGCCACTTGCCAAGCCAACCTTGTGAAGCTCAACTCAATGACACAATGTACCAGTCCCAGATAAGAAAAAAAAAAAAAAGGCTGTGACACTGTTTAACCAGAGTCAGGATTCACAAGCCATGTGGGGATCAGGCTTTTTTTATTTTTTATAGGCGTGAATTTAAATTGAACTCAAATAATTTTTGTTTTTTGAACTCCCAACTTTCAGTTTCTGATGTCTTCTTTTGTTCTGTTTTCCCACATTAGTTCACGCCGGTGCTGTTTTTGTTCGTAGCAGCTAATATGAAATGTAGGTCAATTAGGAAATATTGTAGGAGAAGGTGTCCTGCTGAGACTTGGGAGAGTATTATCACACATAAACAATGGCCACTTACCAAAGGGAGAAAAAGAGGCTGTGTGTATGTAGGTTTTTAATGGGTTGATTGTCATAGAGCCCAGACAGTACTGGTTATTCCAGCATTTGGTGTTTGTGTATCAGGAACATTCATTTATTATAATTTTTTTTACAATAAATGCAGAACATAATGTACAACACAATAGTGGCTTGTTGTTAATGTGGTTTATGAGCCGTTATTGACTCTTACCTGGTTTAACACGTCAGCTCCATTGTTTTGGTTCAGGATCGCTGACTACAGTCGAGGTATTTCCTCTTATACCGGTGCACAACATACGTGCATGTCAGCAATCAGCTGGCAGTCAGTGTTTGTGGTGTATTCAGATGCAACCTACAACAGAAGAAGTGAGGCAGCACATCCTTCAGTGGCTGCGTTTGTGCATTGAGATTGAGCTTACTCTGTTTTTCCACTAGCACTTGTGGCCGTGGCAAGTCAAACCGGGCCGCACTGATTTGCCTCGCCATCAGCAGTTTCACTGCACCGAGTTGAGCTGAGCCGCACTGATAATGGACCTGCTCCGGAGTTGAGCCAAGCCGGGGCCGCCCTGCCTCTAAGCGGGCCGCGGTGACGTCTCGTGACTGCTCGTGTGTTTAGTGACTGCTGGTGAAAACACGTTTCCTGTATCGCTGCTTCATTATAAAAGCTTTAAAATGACTAAATAATGGGGGAGCTTTTATTGTGAAGAAGTTATAATAAATGAAACGTGTTTGTACATGAATTAGTGTTAATGGTGATTTTTTTGATAGTACTACAGGTATCGAGTCCAACAGCGCCATTGGTTTAAGACGCACCTTCAAGCAGGTAGCCTAGTTGCCCCGTGCCAAGCCAAACCCAGTAGAACCGGGCCAGCAGATGTAATGGAGAAACGGCAATAGTGTGCCAAGCAAGGACACCAGACATTTACACAGAAACACAATGAATGCAACGTAATTGTTAACACATCTCCATGATGTTCCAGTTGTTTTGGAGTTTATAATGTTTAACTTCTCTGTTTACATTAGCTTATTTGCCTGGTAATGGCTGTGTTTATATCCGCAGATTGTTATAAGTACTTATTAATAACCGTTGGAAACCATACAAGAAATGAACAACAGCATTATTGAAACAATCCTTTTACTCCACTCGGATTCGATGTGGGTCGAGTGCTAGTGTAAAAACGGTTTACCTGCATCCATCATAGGCGACCCACATTAGAATGAGGGTCACACCTGCACATTTAACATGAGTTGTTTGGTTTTATGAAAAACTAAAAACTGGTAAGACTATTTTAATAAACAACATTCATCATAATTTTGTTGGCTAGCTAAATTGTAAACCACGTAAACATACAGAGACGAGGAGCATCCACAGAAATCAAAACATCGGCAAGGCCTGATTGGCTGATTGTCATGTAGCATTTAGCTATTTCCAAATATATATTTTTTTTGTCTCTCTGTATTTTACTTGTAGCCCTTTAATACCAGACCGATCAGTCGGCGCTGAGTTTGCAAGAGTGTCTGAAGTAAAAGAAAACCAATCAAAGCCGTAGAAAGCTCTGTTAAAATAATGACATGCTCAATTTCGAGCTCAGTTGTGGTTGCATCAGCTCTTGAGCAAGGTCTTTAAGTCTTTGTAGCCAGTGGAAAGCTTTGAATGGCTGAAATCAGCTTGTTGTACATGTTACAATTTCCTGAGCAATGCCTGCCAGAAAAGCAGGGAAGCAAAGATCCATCGTAATCTGATTGGTATTTGATTGCCGATTGGATGTGGCTACCTTCTGTTACCCAACAAGCTTGCTGACTGTCCTCACATTGGCCCATTTTCCCCGAGCGTACCGCAAGGTTTCTGTTAATGACCGTACTGTACCTGACACCAGAATTTGAAATGAGGCAGTGAGGGAAATGTGTGGAGTCTCTCTTTGTATAGTCACTTATTTCTTTTGCAGCTTCACTTGTAAATTCAGACTGAACGGACAGCTAGATGTAATTTTAAATATCCTCCAGCGCAGCTAAGCTGTGACCAGAACAGCGTTTGAAATATAATGTAAACACTTTTTAATATGGACTGGATTCGCTTATTTTGTCTCCGGTGTTACATTTCCAGAGCAAACGTTGTGCACAGGACTCAAGAATATGGTTATTTGCAGAGCAGCCTGCTGAGTCATATTATCTGCACAGGACACATTGATTAGTTGGCCTTATTAAATCACAGAGCGAGTGGCGGAGTAGTACAGTTATGTAACCAGTTCTCGTCAGTGTTGTGAATTGAAAAGGGAAAGACAAAATGGACAAAGAAGTGCAGTGAGTGAAAATGTCTTCCTCTGTTAGGTAACCGCCTGACATGAGATGGAGAGACACACAAATATGGAGCAGCCCTGGATTCAGTACATGTACAGAGACGAGGGGGAAGAGTTACAGTGATATATAACATAACTGAGCCTCTCCAATCAGCCACCTCCATAATTAGAACATAGTCTGTGTGCATCATTTCGGTATTGACATTAATTTGAATGATTGACTTAATTAAATTGCCTTTTAGAAGAAATACAATCAAGTGTAAGGCAAGGAGGTGTGGCATGACTGTGTAATACAAGGCAGTAAAACAACAGTACCACCTTGATATTATTATAATATTATAAGACTGTATTGTTGAAGATTTTGGATCTCATTCAGTGGTGATCCAGCATGTCGTGTTGTCTTTTCCTGGCTTGAAAGGCTGCAGTTACAATAAAGCAATGTCATTTTCTGAACATCTTCTTGTTAAAAATGATTATTTATCACACATCGCATTGTGTTATTATATTGTAAGGGTACCAACAGTCATTCCTACAATTTTGCATCGATATCAAGCTATTTAGTAAAAAAAAAAAACGTTTGTGAGATTTGATTTTGTTGACTATTCCTACCATTTATAAAGTGCTCTGGAGAGAAATTCAAAATAATCAGATATATATTGTGTTTTGCGATATTAGTATATTATAAGAACATGTGGAGCTATTTCTATGTATGGTCATATTTCGGTATAGGCAGATGACATTTTTTACACCACACACGCCATCGTGTCTTCAGATGCTGAAAGTATGAATTGGACTTCTGAGCAAAAATGGGTTGTTGGATCTGGGTTGCAAATGTGTTTTTCATTGAGCCTAGCAATGAATGCTGTCGTCATAAAAAAGACATCTACAGAGTCATTTTGGGCTTTTGTTCACAGCGGATTAATTTGAAATGTGTCAGGAAGAAGCTTCACACAGTCTGTTGGAGTAATGAAACAAGGAGCGACCTTTAATGGCTGTTAGCTGAAGTGCACGTGACAGGTTGCTCACCTCCAACTTCTCAGTAAGGTAACAAACTCCTCAAAACATTATCTGGTTCCCTAATAACACTGGGTTTAAATCAGAAATATTGCCATATATATTGTCAATAGACGCCTTTTCTTTTTGTTTGACATCAAATCGTCGGCCATCCTTTTGTCAGTAAACTCCCTTTTAATGATCGCATACTGAAATTGCATGCTTTTGTCTTTTCTATCCTGCTTCTTGTTGAATGTCAGGTGGGATTGTTGCTGCCTCCCACCACCCTGCAAAGTACAACTAATGAAATGCATAATGATTCAGCCATACACGTGTGTAAGATTTAAGGTGCAGAAAGAAAATCTGCTGCCAGTAAAGAACTGGTACAGCACGTTATTCTGAGTGTTGTGGTCTCTGAGAAACGTGGAGTTGGAAAGGTAATTTAACTCGACAGCTTGCTCAGTCAAAACAGTGTTGTAAGGTAGATGAGTTAAGAAAAATGCAGAAATTATATAATGCGCAAGTTGTTGTGTAAAAAAGCAAGAAAGATTGCCTTATCTTTGGAACATTTACACAAGGAAATGCAGATAAAGATTGAAGTCAAACAAGTTTAAAGGTGTAGATAATGTTAGACACACACACACACACAGACACACACTGCATGCACACTTCAGGCCTGCTCAAACACACACAGTTGACAGCAGTCACATGGTGTGTGTGTGTGTGTGTGTGGCAACCCCCAGGGGTCAAGTTCAACATTGTGAAGAATGTGTCGGTGCTCGCTGGCCCTCCCCCTCTTTACCCACAAGGCTTTGAAGTTTACAGGCCTGCAGCCCTTCTTCCCGTCTGCTGCAGAGAGACTCAGGGTGATTATTTGTACTCTGCAGCCTCCGCCCTAACCTCTGGGAAAGTCCATTACAATCAACACTGTTACAGGTATTGAATCAAACCCAATATGAGAACGGAATGACTGCTCAGTTTAATGTCTCCCCGGGAGTTGAGACTGTGGCACTTTCACTTTGTCGTTTAATGTTTTTGTGCGGTGGCGGTGGAAATCCTATGTGAATCACGTGTCTGAGGCATAATGTTGGTTGTGGCAGAGCTCTGTAATTGTGCTTGTATTGGCTGGCATCAGCTGTTTTATTCATGCTACACAATCACTGGCCCATTCACAGCTGTGTGGCTATCAGCTAATCACTTATTTAAGGTGCATGTATTTTTCATAGGGCTAATCCAACTACTCTGAAGCTTCTGCCGTGATCAAGGTAGTCAACATTCCAATCAGCATTCAGAGGAAGGAGACGTTGCTTCGGCTGCATGGTTAAAAAAAGGCTGATAAAAGGAGCTTCTCTATGGTGTTACAGTAATTTCGAAAACGGTGTACACAAGCACCATAGTGTGCACAAATGTGGACCAATGATCAAGGAGCTGTGACGAGTGTGACCCCCTCCATGCTCACAATTAAAACACTCGCTTGGCCGTCAAGTTAGTAGTAGTAGCCTAGTAGTAGTAGTAGTGACTTTTGAGCCTTCAGAGGTGAGGACAGTGGCTGATGTCGCCTCTCCTGTCCCTGTGTCTTATTCGCCTTAAAACTACAATAATAGCTATTATAATTATGTCAAAAAGCTTTGGATATTTTTGCAGCTTTCCAAGCCCCGAAAATGGAAGTCAAGAGAGCCCTAATGTTAAATTAAGGGGGATTATCTCTCCCAGCACCATCTTTGTTACTACTCAGATTCTTCGAGCATTCCCTCCCTTGTATGCCAGATCTGAGTGCATAATCATTTGCTATAAATGGCCAGCTCCTCGATGCAAGTGTTTGCGATTGAAGCATTACACTTGACAGTGGACTGTGACAGGAATGCTCACTTTGCTCATTGGGCCGATGGGAACGCCCCGACACAGCTGGTGTCCCTGTGTTGCCAGAAAGAAAAGAAAGGGACAGTGGGCATTCCACGGCTTCCAGGACCGGGTTGACCCGCCAACACAGGAACGCCACACTGCCGCTGCACTGTGGGTGCAGATTAAATCCTGTAGTGTGAACTGCTGAACTGCCTTTGGACTGCTGACGCTGGCTGTGTGGCCCAATGCAATACTGTTTTTGACAAACATGTCGAGAGTGTCATTGTGAACGTGTTGTGTGACTGAAATGTAAGATTGATGCTAGACTTGGCAAGTGAGAGTGACCCTCTCTGAAGAACATGCTGAAAGCAAGTAAAATGATATTCTGTTTCTAAGGCTCAGCCTTATTTAACTTTATTCCTGTGTTGAAGTGGATAGTAGACTTGGCTTAAAGTAAAACCTATGTCTGTGCATTGGTAGAGATGTTGAGTGGCTCGACATGGATGGATGGGCACAGTCAAACCTGCCAATGGGGATCTGTGAACATTAACCCTGTCCATTAATACCTAAATGGTTATGCCAACATGTACTCTACATTAGATCTACCCCAAAGCTTTTGCTGTGTTAGTAAAATGGTAGTATCAGTATTTGGTGTAGAGGAAGTTCTGTAGGCCTTAATTGAATTAGCTGATTATTGATGGTACAGATGGTACTACCATAAACATTATCATAAGGCTTCATCTTCATGAAGAGGCAGCACTTTTGCTCAGAATTGAAACATACGCAACCTTTTTCCAAGATGACTTTGAGAAGCACTTGTTGTGTAATATCGGAGAGAACAGCGTGCTCATTCCTGTTCCACTTGTTTACGACTTCTGGACACTTGAATGTTGCCGGTGTTGACAGGCGAACCAAGAAAACGGCAATAAAAGAAAATATGCACTTGATGGCGACTTACATAATAGACTGAGGTTAAAACTACATGCAGCATTGTACTTAAGTCACCGCAGCAAGTCAGTCCTGATGCTATGCTTCAAAAGTATAAATTAAAGTAGAATCGAAATGTCATTGCGTTGTAGCGTAATCATCCTAGATGCTAGCTAAAAAAGCATGATGCATTGTTGGCGAGAATGATAAAAAACTGATGACTTTGGTAAACACACTCTCAAATGTTGGAACCACTGTAGTGTAAATCTTCCTCAAGCCAATAAAGAGCAAGAAGGCTAACGTTAGCCTCAACTCTGGTACGGTAGCTCGGTTGCTCGACAAAATAATGTAGTTAACCCAGCTAATGAAAGAGTATGTAGCCTTGTGAGTAACGCGGGGTTACCACTGTAGGTAAGAAGCTAGTTAGCCACAAACATGGTTTGTGAATCAGACATTGATACTTTTATGGCTCAGACCGAATTGGCTCGATACTGTTGAGTATGAAAAAATGTCTTGTTGCGCGATACCAGATTTGAGTACCTAAGGCCAGTAAGCATGCAGCATCCTTGTTGTGCCAAGATCTAATAGCGCTGGCTCTTGGTTGTCTTGATATTTCAGTGATTTTCCAATGCACTAATTATGAGAACAAGACCATGAGCAATGCCATTTCACATAGTGCAGCATTATTGCAATATGATTTTCCAAAATTAAACCTCGCTAAGATCTAAAGCTCAACATGTCCCACAGCCCATCTCACCCTCTAACAAGCTCTCTGTGACTCCGACTCCATATTTTACTTGGCAGGGTTTCTCCCTTCTAATGATGAGGCGTTGCTTGTGTACTTTTATGAGAGAGGGAGAGAGCCGAGGTGTATTTAATTCCAGCTAAATGTCATGGGATGCTTGCGTTGCTCTGATGTACTGTATTGCATTATTATCAGGAATAGCCCGGGCTTAACTCTGCTTCAGAAGTTGATGTGTAATGCAGGGTTAAATCTGACGGTTCTGTGCTTTAGTCGAGCGTGTCTCATACGGCTATGGACTGGCTAGAATTCAAAGCAGATTGATCTCACTGTGGATTTGTGGTGTTAACATGTACTTAGTGATATGACCCGTGTTTATGATGTGGCATTGTTGCCGTGTGGAAGCCCTGTGGTCCATAAGCTCCCCATATTGGGAGCAGTGATTATATTACTTAACGAAGGTGTGATGTTAACAGTTGTGGCTTGCGTTTCATTGTAGTTGTTGTGTCTGACACGGATTACGGTGTCTGTTATGGGAGAGAAGAGAGCTTTAAGGTGTAGCATAATATCTCATCTTAAATGCAAAGTGAGAGCGTAGAAAGGAATCAAAGAATATGAGTCATGTAAGAAAATAATGTAAAACCTTTAGTGGAGTCTAGCTGTGTTTTGCCGTTGTGGATTATTTTGCTGGTGGTTCTGTTGTGTAGAGTTTCCCCCCCTTTGGTACATACATTAATTAACATATCTGTAATAGTAGAACGTTAGTGTCAAGCTGGATGTTATCCAGATATTATACAGACTGTATAAAGTTGATTGTAGCAGACAGTTTTATGGTAACCTTTATCCCAAAAGCAAACAAAAGACTACAGATGAAAATAATTGGTTGCCTTGGATTTTATCAATTTTAACAAACACAATCCTAACAAACAGTAATCTGCATGTTTGTTTAAAGATAAGACACACTTAAAATCACTATAAACACAAGCAGGTTGATGGTTTTTAGGTTTTGGACAGTTTACTTTAGATCACTACTAGAGCCGATACTGGATTTTTGGGGCAAATTCCGATATTGAGTATAAGAATGTTTGGATATTGCTTTACTGGTCGCTATGTAGCACAGTTATATTCACTGGAAATTTTGATTATTACATTTTAAATAACTAAATAAAACAAGATGATATTGATTTGATACTCTTAACCTGATAGATCAGAAACAGGATGCTCACAGAGGTTGATCACATTTTTCAAACGATCTGCAAACGTCTTGTCACAAGCTGTGAAATTTCTGGAAAAGTCTCAAACAAGCTGTTTTTGCTGGATCTCCAAATCAGAACAAGGGTCAATTTTGTGTCAACTTGTAAGGAAAGGTAAGATAGTAACTGTAGGTTTAATAGTAAAGAAAAAATAATTGCTATATTAAAGTCTCAAACCAATGAATTCTGCGACTGCTCCTGTAAGTGGTTTGGCGAATTTCCAATCTTTGTGGTACTTTTGGGACAATTGAAGGAGCCCATTATTCTACCAACAGGCCATTTCCACTTTGACTTCTCTCCAGCAATGCAATAAGGTAGCTAGAAGCCCAAATAACTGTAGCTTAGTACGTGTGCTGCTTGGGGAACTCACATTTTCCAATCTGTTTGTCATGCTATTCACGATACACTGTTGACATGACAATGATTCACTACGCTTCTACATATCTCATCTCATTTAGCAGCTCATCACCCTCCTACTAGCCAGCTAGCTTTCCATGAACATGATGTATGTTGTTGTCCTTGGAGAGGTCTTGGTGTTCATCACTGACATGCATGGCGAGTTTTGAAGTTGCAAAACTCGGTCTTATAGCACCTTTCACATACTGGCTTCATTATGTCAGTGGGTGAGTCTCTCAGACGTTTTTATCGTCCGATATCAGATATATCAGTATCACTTGTATATATGTTGTCTGAGCCAAGTTGGCCGATTCTTTGATGGCTCCTTGCTAATCCGGTTCTGCAAGCACTCTTTTGTCATCAGCCCAAAAACAAAGCCACCAGCAACAAATGGACTTCAGCTACACCTGTCAGAGTGGCTTACTCAACAATAATGTGACAGAAATATAGAAGTTAGGGGGGGATGTCTTGTGAGCACAGTTTGTGTATTGATTTAGTATATCAGTCTTAATTTATGCCTGTTAATGTTTACACAGGAGTGGAGCTGTGTGTTTCAAATGAGGGTTGATCTCTGGGGTAAATATTTGGAATCATCCAAGCGTTTTAAATTGATTGGTGTTGGCTGAGGCTATAAAATATAAAGCTGAATCCTTGTGATCCTTCCTATACTGTAAAACCAATGTACTCTTGGTAGTTTGACAGTCACAGCCTGACTGATACAGGGTCTGTGCCTGATATTAGCTTCTTGTTTTCCTTGCTGGGGAAGAAACTGATCACAAGGTTTGGGTTCTGGGTCGGATCAAGGTAAGGTTAATTTAAAAAACATAACACTTGTTGGCTGATGTTGCCGACTCTGTCTGTAGTCAATACTGCGTAGTTTCGCTCGATATCCTTCTCCTGATTGGTTATACATCATGAATAATAGTCTATCAGCGCTGACGGCTGTTGTGCCAGAGACGGGCAGAGACTAAAGCTGATCCAGAAAGAAAGAGGAGCCATGTGTGAAAGGGACGACTGCAGATATTTGCCAAAGCTGCAATAAACAATCGCATGATCTATTTACATAATGACAAGACTGTTCAGATTCTTGGTTACACCACTGAGAATGCCTCTAGTCAAAGCCTACGGGATTTTACGCAACGTAGGTGAAAGGGGCTGCTTTTAAATCAGTCGCTCTCCTTTAACCTAATCGTTGTGCTTCAGAGTAAAGCACAAAACACCTGTCTTGTCAGTTTACTGCAACTAAACGTCGAGATGTAAGAATTTATTGCAGTATGCTGAACAGCTTGTCTGAAAAACAAACTGAGATGATGTGTAGGGTGAAAAGAAATCATGCAAACTGTGCCAAGCGGAGGTGTCTTGTCTGTCCACTTAGTTGGACTTAATTTGTGCTTTTTCTGGAAAAGGAAATGAGATTTAGTTTACTTCTAAATTTCCTATTTAATCAGCTCAATAACGTTGTATTGCTAAAACACTGCAGTGCATCAGCGTCTCTCTTTAAACCTTTTACGAGCAGCAGTAAGCTTCGAGGATAAGTTTGTTTGTATTATGTGAACTTATTTCCGGAAACTGATATATACATGCTGGGCCCTCAGCTACTCCTCCCCCCTCGGATGCTGCCATGAAATAAGAGTATGTTGGTGATCAGCATTCCTCGTTAAGAGGGTTTTCCGATGAAGGCAGAGATAAAAGAACAGGTGTTTCATATTTCATGTTTGACCGAAGAGATAAATATCTCAGCAGCCTTGTTTTCTGCCATACCCCGGACCATGTCCCGCAGCAACTCATCTACAACCTTCAACACGAAGGTTGCGTTTCTCTGGCCACACCCAGCTACTCCTGCTTTTCTTTCTTTGTGGTAACATTATATCTCTCCCTTTGCTCTGCGGCGTCTTCCACCGCTCTCACCAACACTGTATAGAGAGTCTGACAGGAGGCACAGAAGCAACCAAGGTCAGGGAAAATAGGGGAGGAAGCAGTGGAGCCAGGAGAGGAAAAGAAATCTTAATGTTCAGCGATTTGCAGTGTACTTCACAGCATTATGTAATACAGCGGCACTCAAATGCCGCCTCAGTCTGCGGATGAATAAATGCCACAGAATTGACTCACAGTATTAACCAAAATGGAAATAATACAGGCCTCACAAAGGTAGTAATTATCGCAGGGCTTTTGAAATGCATTTACATTATACAGGTGTTTTTGTGATGGCCACCTGATGCAAACGTTGGAAGTGAACAGTGCTGTAAATGCTGCGTCGTCTCCGTCTGTCCTCAGACTGAAGAGGTGAACCATTGTTCAGACTTCTGAATGAGTGTCAGTCACATGGTTAGACCATTCAATCCTCATGGACTGCTGGCTGAGCTTTTAGCCCTTTTAATGTGTGGCATTAGTCAAAGATATATATATATATATATGTATATAATTTATTTACTTATAATTGTACAGTCTGTGAAAACGTCTCTTGCTCTGCGACCCCAGTATGTGACATACTCATAGAAATCAGCTCTAAAAAGGTGACCGCACTGAGTGCGTCTCACCAAAAATCATTGTGCGTGTTATATAGGCTGAACAAAAATAAATTCCCCTCCATGTAAAACATTTGCTAAGCTTGTTTTATAAGCAGCTTAGTTTCTAACCAGCAATATTTACATCTTGTTTAAGATTATGTTACCGAATAGCTCGGTTTGTTCGCACGTCAGTCCTCATCCCAAATATATTCAGTTTTGCGATCGCGTAAGACAACAAATGGCAACAAATCCTCAAATTGGAAAACAGAATATTCACATTGTTAATGAGAACACTAAAGAGAAGCCCAATTGATTATCAGAGCTGACAAATTGTTGGTTGACCTACAAATTGATGATTCAGCCTCATCATTAGAGCCTGACAGCCACTCTGTATTTGGCAAGGATGCCAATCGTAAAAAGTAAGACATTTTGATATACAAATTTTTTCACAATGATCCTTTAAACAAAGTTATTTAAAAAGGGAGGAGCGATATTTTACAGTTAAACCATAGACTCCATCAGTTATAAGTGCACGAAAACAATAAACTTGACTTGGAAACATGATCACATTCATCCTTGTGTGTTTGCTAGTAGAGCACTAGATGTCTCTATCATGGATCCTGCTGCTGCTCTTGCCAAGACCTGCTGTAGTCAACACGCCACATTCTAGCCCTAATCCCAACGGATCGTACTCCACTAGGCTAAACCTAATGAACCCAAACCAACCCAGGCCACCAATCCGAAGTGGATTAGGGCTGAATTTGATCTTATGTCTTGAAACTCCACCCAAGTACAATTTTTTGAGGTTCTTTTTAGAATTAATCTCCCAGCTCTGTTCTCTTCTGTGAGAGATGGTTTCTGTGTTGGAGGATCTCATTACAGGTCTTGGGCAGAGGTTGGGTTCGGGGTATATTGGGTGATGCAACAGAACTGCAGACTTCTGAGGCATTTACCAAAACACTTTCTCACATCTAGTCGTATATAAAAACCTCTAACTGAGCCTTCTACCTCTTGTTGTTGCAGGTTCTGAACCCATGCTACAAGGCCCCGACTAAACATACTGGTGGTGCTTACAGACTTACTACTGTGGTGAGTGATCTACAGCCAGGCTAGGCTGTAAGACGTGTCTATCTTATTCACATCACAGAGCATGCAATGTGAAGTTTTCATAACTCTGAAAAGACGAGGCAGCTTGGATTATGTAGTTGGTCCCTTCACAGTAATGGCTTTTGAATAACCCACTATTAGTGCTGGATGATGATGGCTCGTGTTGCTTGATGCCTTTCCCTAAAGTTTGCTGTTCATTCTCAGTCATTGTTGTTCAATGAACACTTCCCTTTTACTAAATGTGTACTCAAGATAATGTTCTCACTTATCTCAGATTACATGTGCATTTGTAATTGCTTGTATTCTGTGGTATTTCTGAGTTACTTCTTTGTCTGAGTTACTGGGCAGTCGCTGGCTGAAAAATGATAGGTTTTCTGACTGTAAGGTTATATCTTCTATAGTGCAGTAGTATCAACTAGTATCATGTTGCATGATTCAAATACAGTGCACACAGGTGTGTCATAGGATCCTTTACAGTCTAGAGAGCTTTAGGACTCACGTTTTTTCAGAGATCAATGTGGAAAATGAACACGTAGTTTAAGAGCGTTTGCTTTGGCGTATGTGTCTTTATTTGAGATGCTTAGTATCAGCGAACAGGAAACAAGTGGATCTGTGTGAGATACAGACAAACCCACAATGTCAAAGTTGTTGTACCATTCAGCCATTTGGACACTCTGGTTTAGTTTCTTTGCAAGAAAAAAAATAACGAAGCCAAACTAGATTGCATCACTGAAAGCCAGTTGAGGATGCACCTTGCTTAGATGGAAGGAAGCATCATATCTGCCCAGATATAAAGAAGGAAACGCACTTCGTTTCTTGTCCAGATCAGATTGATTTCGCTCGCCTGCATTCTGATATACAAAGCGCTCTTGGCTAGGCTCAAACTTGTAGACTACACCATGTGGTTTGGTCAGATCATGGTTGGATCGCATACCCACCACAAAAGAACTGCCCTAGAATTTGTTTATGACGACTGGACGACTTCCTCCAAAGGGTTTTCTATGTGCTCATTTTGGTCAGCACCAATGAAACGAACCAAGAGGAGCAACAAACCACAGTCTTGATTCAGTCTCACCGAACAATGCAGGTTTAAAAATGCCCCAGTCTGATCGGCAAAGTCTGGCATTGTTCGTTGCTCTCCTTCTCCAATACAGACATGTGGCCACAAAAAATCTGTGATTGCCAGAAAGTCTGAAAGCTTAAGTTTGATTTCCTCTGGAAGAACGGCTGACTCTTCCTGTTTTGAACTGTTGAAGAATGAAGGCAGATTTCCTGTGAACTCTACTCAGCTCTGCACAGTGTAAAATGAAGGATAGGTAGCATTGATGCCATCAGTAACCAGTGTGACGGTCGTGTCCTCTTAGAATCAGATACCCAGGGTCTTTTCTGCCTGACTTACTGACATGGCTCATTTGGTTTTCTGCTTCAAGATGCTGTGCTTTAACAGCTATACTCCTTCTGGCACCCTTTTTTGGCAACTAGCTGTTTTAATGCCAGGTCAGCCCTAGTTCCCCCTCACTGTAGAGCCCTCAGCTCAGCTAAGTATTTCATTCATGAAGCCATAACTCTGCACTGTAGTTCTTATGTCATCCAGCCAGTGTGTTATTTACTCAAATTGCTGGTATGCACTGTTCTCATTCCCTTACTTTTTAGCACTAGATACCAAGCATCACAAGGGAAAAGTGATGTCAGAGAAGCATATTGATCTGTGTTGTGTTGTTTTTGAGCTTTGGACAGCATGTAGCTCAGCTCGCTCTCGTGTTTTTAAATAGCTTTATACAAAGTAATTACTGACTTAAAGCCAGAGCTGTGTAGGCAAGGACTTCATGACAAAAGCAATATACCCAATTTGTTTGTGCCCTGCAGAAGCCCTTTCACCCACAATTTTGTCTTTAATTTCACACTGATTGCTAGTATTGTTTCACACACTTTCCTGCTTCTGGTTTCAGCAGAGAGTTGGCAGGGAGTCAAATTTCTCCTGGATTGCTGAAAGTCTTAACAAGAACATGGCCTCTGATTTTCAGAATGTGTTTTGTATTTTTATTGACGCAAGTTGTGTGGAAAACCGTGTTGCTCCCACAAGGCCGAGATGAGGAGAAAGAAGTCTTTGTTTTGAAATGATTCAGTGCACAGTATTGATTCGGTGCAGCAGTTTGCCTAGAAATTAGCTCGTATGCTACACCTCTTTCAGAGTGTGCCCTCGTTCTCAAAATACACCACAAATATTTCAGACACTTCTCCTCTAGTTTGTCCGAAAAGGAAGCCAAAAAATTCCACACCTCTTGCAGAGGACTTGTCCCTACTTGACCCAGATACTGAAAACCTTTCAGTGTGAGAGACCAGAAGATTCAGAGGGGGAGGAAGAGACAGAAAGTGAGATGGTTATACACAGATAAGGTTTGAAAGATACAGCATGAGATAAGACGTGCAACTGCTTTGTTTTTATTCCTATTCGTCCTCGTCTCTGGCTGAAATGTAGAATTACAGGGCTGCACCTAAAAGTGAATCGAATCACTGCACTTTTGTTTTTCAGCTGCGTCACTGTACACAGAGCAACTCCATGGCAGGCTGTAAAATTTAAGAGCAACAGAGTCTCAAAGTGACCCCGCACCACTAAATTAACTGTGATGGCAGGGAAGAAGGGTTATAAAATGCAGGACAGCGTGATGACGGACAGTGTGAGCGACTCCAGCCTTTTGGTTGTGTTGGCTCTCTCTGTTCTACAACCGTCTCGTCTCTGCTGCCGACGACTTTGATTAACTCTGTATTCTGGCACGTGGTGCGGTGGGATTTTATAACTGAGCTCTGAGCCGAATGCACACTTTTACTTAATCTGACAATGTAAAAGTGGCAAATGTGATGTTTTCACATCACAGATGAAGAAGAAGCCTTGGCAACCAAAACCGAAGCTTTGTCTCCCTCTTCATAATGAAATGGTGTACAAAAGTTCCACAGGGGTTGGTCTTTCAATTGGCATTTGACGATGTCCACAGCGAAACACTGTGTTGGATGAAAGCTTTGGATGCATCAGTTGCTCATTAGCTCACCAATGTAGTCACCAATGTTTTCCACTGTGGCTCTGATGGCAAACTCCAGCTGTCTCACCCAGCAGAGAGTGTTACTGAGGGACGCTAAGCTAAGAAAACTATATTAAAAAAAAAAGGAAAAACAGTAGCACGATTGAAAGAAACACCACTGCCACAACTTTAACAAAGTGGCTTGTGTTCGCCTAACTGGCAATAAATGGGCCATGGCAACGTAACGTTGCACACTGAGCAGCAACGCGCTTCTTTTCATTTCCTCTCCCACATGTAACGGACAACAACAACGTTGTCTTATTGTGACTCTCAGGGGACACACCACTTTTTTGTGCTCTTTGGAGGGGGGGTTTTTAAATCTGGATGTTATGATGATACAGGGTTTGGTGGTCGATGGCTGTCAGCCACTGGTGATGGACGATGGCCCAACCTTACGCCACAGCGCATTTTTAAAGTATGAAGAAGCTGGAAATGGTTACCGGGACTGTATAGGGCTAGCATGTGTCTCGCTATCTAGCATATTAGCTAGTAGCCACCACATCACCTTTGAGCACCTCATAGTTCAGGAAGTTGCGTTGCAGAAATTCACAGTGCTACTTTCTGCCGTGTCCGGGCCTATAAATATAATAAGTCTTGAGCTTTTGTTTGTATTTTCTTCGATTTTACTTCAGAGTCTCTTGTCAAAGTTAGTGTCTTCCAAACATTATGTGGATGAGTTGCTCCAAAGAGCAATATTTTTCTGAAAGTGTAGACAATAAGAGGTTATGGGAACCAATTACACGTTCAATTCAATGAGCGCTGAAAAGATAAAACGGGAATGTATCACTTTGATGGGCAGGACTGATTTGTTGTCAATATGTTTTTTTGGAGGCACTTAAAGCTTTGCAGCAAACTGGTATAAATGACAAAAGCTTGAAAAATAAGACCCGAGTTGAAAATAACACAATTATTCTTTACCAGGCTGAGTTTTAACGGCAGCGACGCTTCTAGTGCTTTGTTTGTGAACACCTCTTGCACACATGTTGGATTCGTCGTAGCCACCTTGTTTGGTAAAGTAATTGTCGACTATCCAGTTTACAGTGCCTGAACGTGACTCTGGTAACTGCAGCACAATGGGTTATTTCATGAGCAGTGCTGACAGGAAGCAATGCTCTGTGTATACAAGTGTGGTGTGCCGGCAGTTCACAGGGTTCTCACACAGGTAACGGAGTTTACCACGTTTTACTCGAGCCGATGACTCCTGCCTCACTCTCACCCACCCACAGTCGCCTAATACTCGCAGCTGTCAATAAATTGGCTCATCCTGTTTGTCTGTCACACCACCTCCACTTCCTCGTTCTGTTCCTGGAAATAGATGCTTGTCTGGTTCTTAGGTAAGGGTATGCGGATTAACGGCTTACTACAATAAAACCACTCCAAACAACTAAAACAAGGTTTTAATCTGGGATGTAGAAACACTGAATGGAATAAATTCATCAGCCAGTCTCCCTCCAGGATTTAACTTTCCCCCCCAAACTAAATTTTCTGATTTGACAACAGCTTTTTTCATGAAATAGAAATTGCGGTGCATGTTGCAATGTTTTGGCCGATATTTTGCAATGACGTTGCGGGAGGAAGTTAAAATTGTGTAAATACTTGTGTGTTTTTTTTTTGTATAATCCTAGACACATGCTTTCCAAATCATCTTTGATCTCATTACTAATCCAACTACATTAAGGTTGCACACCACAGACTTGTGTTCAGTGAAGAACACTTATCAGAATATCAGGGGATTTCTCTGCACAGTCTCAAACTGTAATGTTTGTTGGTGAATGTGAGCCGTATGTTTTATTTCTGCATCTTCACAACCAGAAACCACAGACATGAGTGACGTACGTGTACGGCACGACATTTTGTATCAGGGGGCTGCTGCGATTGGTGAAACTGGCAGGAAACTACGATGATCGGTCGAATAGTTTAATGGAAAATTGACAGCTGAATTTACTTTAATCTGGAGAAAACAAAACTGTGTTTCTCTCAGATTAATCTAAAATCAGCAACATCACAAGATTTAACATGTTAACACTGGTAGAACATGTTCTCTCTCAACTAATGCTTTGGTGATTTACACCATTCCCTCATGATTCACAGCATGATGATATTTTCTGTCATGTCGCAGTCGAGCTTTCTGTCAGCTGATGCTCCTGAGTAAGTTAACGTGTTGATGACTATGATGTCCCTTTTTCTTGATTGTTTGACTGCAGAGATGCATCTCACTGTTAGCTGTTGTACTCCTGTATCATAATGGTTTTCTTGCATGTCTGCTCACAACTGTTTTGCTGAAGTCAGTGTGCAGTTCACTCCCACTATTTGAACTGCAAAGCAAGCCGCAACTAGGACTTGTTCTCGTTCTGTGCAGTGAATTTGACCTTCTCAAGAGATTCTTTAAGCGCTTGGGATTCTGATCTAGACGACGTCTCCTAATCCAAGCCAGCACGGGAACTTGCAATGAGATAACCACCACTGACCCACGGCATTCAGATGGACACGAGCTGCCTAGAGCAGGTTTAACCGCCCGTCAAGCGAGGCTAGTTGGCAAGGCCCGCATCCTACCATCTGTCACCGACAGACAGCTAGCCTCCCTGACCTCACATAGGCCATGTGAGGAAGAGCCGGGCTTGCCAATGCAATCTGTCACTCCAAGAAACCAGTAACCCCGGAGAGGGGGAGGGGAGAGCCTCATGCAGATTGGAGTTCATATTTGTTGTCATTGCATCTTACACAACTACACGGTGGGATTTAGAAAAAGCAATGGATTGAAAGCATCTAAACAATCTTTCCTCTTTTATGTATGTCAAGTGGCTTCAGCTGTAGCAGATGCTGAGTAAAGTGACATCACCTGAGGACATTTTCCAGAGTTAGTGCAGTTAAAAGCTTCAAAGTATTTGTTTCCATACATGCAGCAGCACTCCTCATGACCTAAAATAACTGCTATGCATCAGAGCTGTGGAGTTTCCCTTGAACAATAACACCAACAACCTTATGGCCTTTTCAGAATTAGTAATAACGTCGTAACCGTAGATATATTTTCATAGTACAAGCCCGTGTTTGGCACATTTGCGGCTCTCTGTTGGGAGGATGGTAGCCTCAGCCGTGGATTGCTGCAGGCTCACAGTAAACCATCCCTGGCTTTTGTTCATAGCGCTGTGGCAACAGTGTAAGTGTGAATCTATTTTTCATGTGTGACTCTGACTGGGGGCACGACAATTGGAGGCATTCTACAGTGAGAGACTATGAAAAATATGAGCCCCAACTCATCCCATCCCCCCACTGCCTGAATTTCTTTCCTACCGCTTTTCTGAAAATAGACCCAAACCGCCAGGTCTCTGACGGAGCCTTTAAATAGGAATGAGCCCCATTTCCACCTGCAGAGTCGACTCGGTGCAGCAGCCATCACAGCCTGGGTCGGCTTTAAGGATTGATGCAGCAATGTGTTCAAAGAACACGAAACCGACATGGTGGATATTATTATCACAGACTGGGAGGGACAAAAGAACACATGATGCAGTGAGACACATCAGTGTGGGGTGGCAGTTAGTGAGTTTCCTCAGCTAGAGTTTCAGGGCATGCACCTGCCGTTTAAAGAGGCCCGTTTGCACACCAGCCCCGTAGCATTGACATAATAATGTGCTCAGACTCTTACGGCAAACGCAGCCGCTTCTTTTGTCGACATAAGAAATGCCTTCCTGTTATTTTAAGATAAAAGCCACCCACATACCACCGCAAATACTTCGAAATAGTTCACTGAGAAAAGTAAAAGTAACCGTGCCGTAAAATCCCAGAGTGCTGTACTGTGCAAACAGCACTGACACGACACTCTGTTTACATAATATGGCAGTGAGCGTAATGCTGTGAAGCTGCGATTTATTTACTTTATTGTATGGATTCGACACGGGTGGGGCTGGTGCACATGTGAAGCAAAGGCAAACGAATGATGGAAATATCATGGAAACAGCACAATGGAGGTGCACAGCAGAGTGGTGCGTAACTAGTTTATGAAATAAAGGTGAAAGACACAAACGCATGCATATCTGAAGTTATACAGGACGAGTTAGCCAGGCTAGGCTAAGGCTAATTAGAGCAGTATATGTCCATGAAAGGCTGCGTGATATATCTGATATCTTGTGATGTGATGTAAGTTTTGTCTTCCTCACGTTAAAGGCTGCAGTATTGAGATGTATTGTTTATCGTGATGTATCTTAAAGTGCTGTGATATTATGTTAAAGTGAAACTCTCGCCACAATGCAACCCAGGCTGTTTTCGTCAATGTATATGAGTCAAACCTCGTGTAAAAGCATAATTACAACGAAAGAGGCACTTTTAAGATTTACCATATTCCCGTTTTTCGGGTCAAACTCATTTTCTACGGGCAAATTAGCGATAACATCAAAATCTCTATTTTTAAAACACTAAGAAGGCTCGACACAACATGAAACTTTTGCTCGTAATATTTTTGAACAACTCACCGCCGTCATGGCTTTTAACTCTCCTCCATGTTACGTTGTATTCTGGGTTCGATACTTCTCAGCTGCCATGATGCGATCGAACAAGCTATGGCTAAGGTGAGTTGCTCAAAAACGTTCTTTTTAGTAAACTCTGTGAACACAAACAATGTTCTCAATGCTCGTGTTCATGTGTAGAGACCCTGGTGATGCTACCAGCAAAGTTTCATGTTGTGTCGAGCCTTCTTACTGTTTTAAAAATAGAGATTTGGATGCTATCGTAAAAGTGCCCGTAGAAATTTAGTTTGACCCGAAGAACGAAAATACGGTAAATCTTAAAAGTGCCTCTTTTGTCGTAATAATGCTTTTACATGAAGGTTTGACTCGTATTCAATCACAAAAAAAGCCTAGGTTGCATTCTGGCGAGAGTTTCACTTTAAGGCCACATCACCCTCCCTTAATTAACCTTAACTAGACGGTGCGACGTCATAAAACACAAAGAGAGAAGCGAGTTATTGTGCTGCACGATCCTCATATAATCAGTCTGATAAGTAGACTGATAAGCGGTCGTGTTTCTGAAGAGTGAATGACGGGGTGTGTCGCTACATCACGTACATTGCACAATGTACTTGTCCATGAGGACTCAGCAGATTTGCAGTTTATTTTGCAGTGGCTGTAAGTTGTGTAGGAATTTGACTGTGTGTTGCCGTGAAAGCCCAAAGCTGGCGTTGTTATAAGCACACATACGTGACTTCATACAGATAAATGACTCGCAGGAATTTGTCTCATTGTTCGTGTAGCCTGCACGGTTTGATTTGGAGACCTGCAGTCGTCTGCGTGTACAGGCGAGCGAAACGAGCGCCCCTTCAAAGAAAACAAAAAGTGTGGCAGGCAGTTGGGCTCTAACGTCTGTGCAAGCAGCGTTTTATCACTCATTTCTCGCTAACAAAGAAAAAAACGCCACGGTGAATATTGATCGATACTCGGTTGAATGTGTTTTGACAGCGAGCGGCGCATTACTGCATATTTGATAAGGTGTTGTTATATTAGATCGCACCTCTTTGACTGAGCTAAAGCCTTTTGATTGGATGTCTCATTAGCCTGCGTTTGACTCGATGAATGATGCATGCCAGCTGATAACCTAAGGCAAATATGATTCACTCAGTGATATTGATTTCATATTGTGAGGGACGCCGCCTCCCCCCCTCGCTCTCATCAATATAGATTCAGTGTTGCTCTGTCAGGAAGCACGCCACCACACGTAGGAAACAGGTTATGTGTGCTGCATGTGTTTAATTGTCATGTCCAGATTCTTTTTTTTCCTCCCCTTTTGGTGTTGATTGATTGTCTCTCTCCCTCCCTTCCTCCCTCATTGAGCTGTGACTTGATTTAAGGTTTACTGTACAGGCCGGTACGCCACCGGCAGCAGTCACAAGGGGAGGGAGAGGGAGAGAACGAGAGAGAGGAGGGAGGAGGAGGGAAGAAACGCAGAGACAGAGATTCCCTTCTCCTCTCCCATCCCCCCCTTCTGTTCTCCCACACTGTCAACACAGATGATCCTGGCTGCAGATGGCGGCTCCACAGCGCCACTGCAGTGGGATGGTGGTGGAAGGGAACTGCAGCTCTCTGTTTACAAACCTGTGGTCCTCCTCGGGCAGCGCTGCTGTCAGATGGGATTTGATCAGAGGGTCTTAGTGATCTGTGACTCAACAGTCCGCGGGTTTTCATTTCAACTAACCACAACAGCAGGTGATTTTACTTTACTCTTTCTCTGCTTCCCATCTTGTTTGAAGTGTAGTATTCAAATTAGCTGCTGTTGTGTTTGGTTTCAAATCAATTCCTGCATGCTCCACAGCCATGGACCATTTAGAAAACTAAAGATGTACCGCTACAGAGCGTTTGTTATGACTGATGTCTAAATTAATATGCAAAGTATCGGTGTAATGTAATGTAATGTAGTTCATTTGTATTAATCTGCTGTAAAGGTGACGCACACGTGAGACAGATTACAGATAAATCGCACAATTTAACTATACCTTTAATTGCCACTGTTATTCATTTGAAGCAGTAAGAGCATTTAAAGGTGAACAAGACAAACACGTGTTGCGTTTTACTTTGAAGCGCAGTGATTGGTTGAGGGGAAGAGCGACTGATTTAAAGCTGAGGTTGGTAAGATTGGAACGAAACCCTCCGAAAGTATCAGGGCCTTCTTTTCAAAACACACCAACTGGACGTGTTAGCGGCTAATCGCTACGTTCAACAAGCTCTCTCAAGTCTGCTGTTATTATTATTCCTGATTTGTGACATGTATTCAATCAGGTGTGGGCGGGACATCGAGTTGGACCACAGAATTGTGACAACAGAAAGAAAGCGGCAGCTACATCTAAACTAATGTGACCCTAACCCCTATTTTATTTATTGCTGATCTGATAAATGATCCTCAATCTGTGTGATCTGTTGCACCCCTAATCCAGAGTTATATCACAGTATGTGTCAGATTTAGCCTCTAATATTTGTTTTTCTTAAACCAGGACAAGAATATTCTGTCCTGAGCTAAACTTCTGTTCACTTCCCTGTTTGAAGGCAGCAGTTGTTACAATGGAAACGGCTCAAATAAGCTCGCTCCATTTGACTCCTTCCGACGAATACTGATTTGATCGTCGATTACCACGGCAACAGTGAAGGCTTTCCAAGCATTCGGGACAGCCCCACAGGAAGCATTGTAATTCTGGAGTTTACTTGTAATCATTTGGTGAAATGTGAGGATGTTGATCTCAGACTTTCATCTCGCAGGGCCGTGAATTAAGAGTTTAAAAGGACGAGTTAAAAAAATCAAAACAGCCACGTTTGTGTGTGGGATTGAACTTTTCTAAGAGTTTAGTTTCTATTCGTGTTTTTGTATTCAAGTGCATCATGTGGAAATAATTCTAACCTAGTTTCTTTTTGATGGATGATCATAAATGTGACACCATGAACTGCAGCCTCAGGAATAATTAAATGAATAAATGATTCACTGACACAATTTTCAACCATCACTGAACTTTCATCAGTTCACAGGTGTTCATGTTTCTGTTCACTCTGTGTATTTAATGCCTGTACAGGTGTGACTACACCTGTGTAGATGTGGTCTGGAGTCTTGCGTAGTTTGTTTGTACTTGGCTGCAGTATTTTCTACAGTGACGCTCATATTTATATGCGCCATAAACACGCAGTAACCACAAAGTGCAGGGGTGTGTTGCACGGTTAAAAGTTAGCAGCTGAAATGTTTGCAGCGTGAAACTGCTGTGAATCAGAACCGAGAGCAAACCAAACAGCTGCTTCCGGTTAATTATAGACCTAATTTAGCGTACGGTATGTCAGCAGTGGCAGCGTTTCATTGGCTTCTTGCAACTACTCACTGGAAAAATCACAAAATGTTGCCGGTTAGCATTGAGCTGCTCTTCTTGCAGTGTTTTTTTAAATGGGATTAAGTTGCTACTTGCTGAGCATCTAACCCCGCTGACAGTCGTCTCTATGGGGAACTCAGTCGTCTCTCACCACAGACAAAAGGTCCAGACTCAGATAAGCATCTCTGAGCCGGCATGCCAGAAAACAACATCACCTCTTCTTCTGCTGTCTAGGCCACAGACTTGTTGCACGTCTCCTGGGTCAAGGACGGATCCCTAAACAGCTCAGCCGTGGCAGCAAAACTCTCTTGTGAAGGTGATGCAACTGGCTCTGATGCCTGCGTCTCTTCTTGTGAAGTGCGCTGCTGCCGTCGTGGCTTTGACTTCACCGTAAAACTCATGTCGGTGGTCGCAGGAGTAGAGACACGCGGGCGCTCTGTTGCTGCACACAATGCCACATGTGTGTTGTGTAATTACATCCTGTTTGCTGTTGCAGTGACCAGCTTCCCCTCAGCTTTACATTAAAGATTCATCACGTCGTCTCTGCTAATCACCTGGCGAAACTACACAAGATAATTAAATACATTTGGTCAGGAGGAGCGGGTGATGTGTGTTAATGTCTGATCCTGTCTTACTTCCTGGTTCCCCCTCTGAGTTTGACATTCTGCAGTGTTAGGGCCACAGGTCACGTTAATGTTTGTCCGTGCCAGACAAAGAAAATCTAACATCCTGGGAAATGAAATGTAAGCCAGTGCTCACAGGACCCCGGAGAGAGTTTCATCCACTTAAATGCCGTTAAATGCACAGAAAGTCGCCTTCTCCTGGGAGAGAGAGGGGGGGGGAGGGGGGCTGCAGACGCTGAGCTCCAGGCATTACATGGCTGATTATTCTCAGGGGAAATGGGCTTTGAGCTGGTCCTTATTTGGACTCCGCTCTCTGGCTCTCAGTCAGCTTTGTAAAGTCGTGGTTCCCAACCATCTGAGTTCATGAAACCACAGACAATAGCAGCGTAGACTCATGATCCCCTGACATGTGCTCGGCTGCACAAACATAAGAAGTCACACCGCGGGAGGCGTTACGGTCCTGGAGACTTCTTCCCCATTTCTCAGTTGAGTAGCTTGCAAACACAAATTAGTGTATTCAATGATTTATGAGTGGTCAGGCGGAGGAGAAGCAGCCTCGGTATAAAAGCAGAGAGCAGCGAAAGTGCCGCGGGAGGAAATATTCAGTCCGTGCACCGACTGAACTGCTGCACCACCAGCATACACACAGCGAGTTTGTGTGGTAAAGTGCATCAATGCGTGTTGGACTAATTGTACTTCCAGGCAAGACAACTGCAACTATGTGGAAACACCAGCTAACCTGAAACTTAAAGTTAATCACCTGTAATCTGCCTCAGCGGTCCTCTACACAGTGGACTGTACGTCATTCCCTCCCAAGAGTTGCATTAAAAGTGATTTCACACATTTTATCATCCATCTGACCCCAGCTGGCACATTCAAACGTTGGTATTGTGGCTACACAGGGTGGCAAAGATGTTGTTGAGGTCTGATGGTCGTATTTAGTTGGATCTGAATGCTGATCACGTAGCATTTGCACATATAAATGGACTTAAAATACAGTCTTTTTTATCTTGAATTGAGTTGTGGTTGGATCTTGAGACGGAAAGATTGTAGGTCGAGCTGACCATGATGTGTTGGTGGCTCCATTAGCGGGACTGAGACAGACAACAGCCACACTTTAAAAAAGAAAAGCGAGGGGTTTGGGTGACGAGTTAAGTCAGTTTGAGTGAAAAATAATAGTCTATGAGCGTCGCCAGCTGCACAGGCATGTTATTAATAATTCCCTGAGAGACAGGGTGTCACAGCTCCAGAAAGTGATCGTAGCGATGCTGATTTTATCTTCAGTAGTGACGATCATGAGGTCACCAGGAATGTGTGCTTGTTTGTGTTTGGTTAGCCAACACCGTTCCTCGCTGGTCGACATTCCAGCGAGAGTTGAAACGGGTTCAAACGTCTCTGTGAGAGCTCGCTGAGTTGGTCAACCGTCTGTCGAACTAACTGCTCTTTAATACCGAATGGAATCGTGTTTGAAATGTATATTCATCTGATGTTTGTGTGTGGTAGAATATGGATATTTGAGGGTATGACTGATGTAGTTTAGTACGTCTGTCACAAACCTTAAACTAGGTGAGGTCAACGTTTATCTCAGCAGCAGTTCAGTAGAGAAATAATCTTGTGTTTTAGCTGTAATTCAAAAAGTATAACACCAGAGTACTTTGACAACACTGCAGGCACTTCTGTTGGAACCCCTGCAGCCTCATTCAGACCGTCTTTATCATTCCGCGGTGTCGGTCGTGTGTGTTGAGCAGTCGTGTTAATGAGTGTTTCCCTTCACTGACGATTCTCTCTCTCTCTCTCTCCCTCTGTGTGTTTTCCAGGCTCGGTGTGTGCGTGCTGACCTCATGGTGTAACAGGAATAAAGATGAGCATTAGCAGTGATGAGGTCAACTTCCTGGTCTACAGATACCTACAGGAGTCAGGTATCGTCTCAGCGCCTTTTTAAAATGTCACAAGATAAACAATATATTTTCTTTCTTTTGCTTTCTTACAAATCCGGTTTTTACATCTGATGTCATTCTGTTTTCATGATGTCAACAAACATTCTTAGTCTTTTCAACCAACACCACTGATTAGAAGATGAACGTGAGCAGGACGGTTTCCTCTGTTGTTGCTTGTAGTTGCTGGTGTTTCCAGCAGAAACCTGCGAGCTGCAAGTCAGTTTGTTAAGTCAACTCTGACTGCTTTGTGTACACAACAGAGTGTGTGTGTCTGTGTGTGTGTGGGTCAGCTTGTTGTTTGAAAGGCACGATGCGGGGAAGAGAGGAAGTTGAGGGAAGAACGACAGCATACACACAAGTGTTTGTGGATCAGCTGGATGAACAGCACAGCCTGTCAGCAAGTGTGCGTACAGTTCTCCTCCGTCAGTCAGTCTGAGACAGTGATTCACTACCGAATCAATCATAGATGGTAAACAGTCTGTATTTACTCAGAGAACTGGGCTAAAGGTTGTACCGAGAGTTTCCGCCATGTTAAGTATTGACTTGGACAAATAGGAGTACATTTGTATTGGGCTGGATGAACTGTGGTGCTCTGCAGACCGGACAGACTTTACATACTCGCTTTGTGGAAGGAAATGTAGGTGTGACAATGAGGTTTATCCGACTATAGTGAGCCACGTCGAGCTCCGTATCTCTGCTGGCGCTGGTCCACTGCTACATGTGTGTGTCAGCGAAGGATTTAACGCCCTGTTACTTTCCTTCCTGCCCCATATCAGTTTTATTACGCAACATATTTGATAAGGCACAGATGGCTCGTGTGTTTCACAAATTCCTGTCACTGGTGGTGTTCTCGTGTTTCATGCTGACACCAGTCTGGCAGAAATGAAAATGATGTACAATCAGCAGACAAAGAGAGAGAGAGATTTATATATTTGTGTTAAATGATGTAATATCTGTAGATTACAGGACGGAGCTGTGGGCGGGACATGTTAATGAATTCGTGCGTGTTTCACAGCTGGTGCAGTTACAGTAGACGAGTGTCTTTTGACTGATATGAACGTTTACATTCATGGAAATGTCTTGATTATAAGATGTGACTATAGAAGGCTAACAGGAATAATAAGGCTAATTGTTGATTGTTAATTTTCTGGCCTTGTCTGGACAGTAAAGCTGTAGATTACAGATGGAAATACTTGTTTATGAATCACACATCTGTATAGACAACCAGCTACAGCTGCTCACATGCTTGTTCTCTTCGTGTGTTCCTGGAGGAAACTACTCGATGCCACATGTTAGCTTGTTGTCCCATTGTTGTGTTGCTGCTGCTGACGTGTTTACTGACTCCTGAACCTGTAACATCCTCACACCGGCCCTCTGCTGCCCCTACGGTTCATGTGCATGTTGCATCTTGAGGACGAGAATCGTTAATTTCCGGGGACGCTTTTAAACGGACGCCAACCATCACGTGTACCTGAATCCATTTTTAAATGTTCTCCAGATTTTAGGATGTTTTCATGCCAAATTTTGCAGAGATCCACACATTTGACCAATAGGTGAGACTCTGAACCTTAAAGTGAAACTCCTGCAAAATGCAACCTAGGCTTTTTTTGTGAATGTACCCGAGTCAAACCTTCGTGTAAAATCATAATTACAACGAAAGAGGCACTTTTAAGATTCGCCATATTTTCGTTTTCAGGTCAAACTCATTTTCAATGGGAGTGCTACGGGCACTTTTTACGATAGCATCAAAATCTCTATTTTTAAAAACAGTAAGAAGTCTCGACACAACATGAAACGTTGCTCGTAGTATCACCAGGGTCTCTACACATGAACACGAGCATTGAGAACATTGTTTGTGTACACAGAGTTTACTAAAAAGAAGGTTTTTGAACAACTCACGTTAGCAGTAGCTTGTTCCGCTCGCCGCCGTCCTGCCAGTGGAGAAGTGTCGATCTCAGAATGCGACCTAACATGGACGAGCCTCGGTTAGATTTTTGGAGAGTTTCACTTTAAGATGAGCCATGTGGTTGAGGTCAAACCAGGTAATAGAGTCTTATAAAGCCTTTTACAGAAGCTCTGAGTTGCAAGGGAGAAATGTTTTTTTCTGGTGCTCCGCGCAAAAATTATATAATTTTTTTTCATGTGTCAAAGTGGAAAAAAAAAATTAGCATGAAGAAATTACGCCACATTTTTTTCTGTAACACTCATTTTGACCACAAGAGGCTGAAGCGCAATTAAAGTTTGATGAAATGAATGACAGTGAAACTAATAATAGTGAAATTAATTTCACATTATGTGTAAACTAATGTCTCTAATGTTTAATTTCTACAGTCTTACTTTAACCTCCTCTGTGGTGCCAGTTTCCTGACAGTCGTTCGTACGCAGCCTCTAGTGGTCAGAATGAGTATTACAGAAATAAACGCTCCGAAAAATTTGCCTTCATTTCCTTGCGACAATTTTTATTTTACTTTAACACTCGACTTAAGTATCTTGTTGTCTTCAATCTGCACAAAAAAAACCTTCAAAAATGTTTAGATAAATTCTTACCTGCCCCTCCAGGCTTCCGTAGATTTGTTGCCAGAAGCTCAGTGAAATCTCAACACTGAGAATTTAAATAGTACAAACGTTCTCTTACCTCAAAAAGAAACATGGTGGTGAATTTAAGACATGTCAGAGCAGAATTGTGGCAGCAGTGATGAAAACAGAACATGTGCTCTTTTAATAAATCATGGGAAAGTGTACGAGGGGAATATGATTTCCTGTGATTTAAAGTATGTCGTTACGTTCTGCTGCTCAAAATATCTTCTCCTCTCCCTCCCTCCCTCTGCAGGGTTCTCCCACTCAGCGTTCACGTTCGGTATAGAGAGTCACATCAGCCAGTCCAACATCAATGGTGCTCTGGTTCCCCCTGCTGCCCTCATCAGCATCATCCAGAAGGGCCTGCAGTACGTCGAGGCTGAAGTCAGCATCAATGAGGTGGGACGAGAACCAGACGACAGATCCCGTCTCCCCCTCTCCTCTGTTTCCTCTCTAACTGGTTGTTTCTGCCACTCTACAGGACGGCACATTATTTGACGGGCGGCCCATAGAGTCTCTGTCCCTGATCGACGCGGTGATGCCTGATGTGGTTCAGACGAGGCAGCAGGCCTACCGGGACAAGATGGCCCAGCAGCAGGCCGCCGCTTCAGCACCGGCATCGGCCACCGGAGGCAGCATCGCCGGCAACGCCAAGAACGGAGAGAACACTGCCAACGGGGAGGAGAACGGAGCCCACGCCTTAGCTAGTGAGTAACATTTTTACAAATAGAAGAGCACGTGCAGCGACGGGTCGCTAACGGACACGACGACGAGACTTCTCACTACTCGAGCATCTGACAGAACGGTTGATGACGATGTATTTCCTGGTTCTTCCTGGCTTGTTAACTTGACCTGTCGTCCTCGCTGTGTGTCTCCCGTCAAAACTCAGACAACCACGCAGACCTGATGGAGGTGGATGGAGATGTGGAGATCCCTCAGAACAAGGCCATGGTCCTGAGAGGCCACGAGTCGGAGGTCTTCATCTGTGCCTGGAACCCCGTCAGTGACCTGCTGGCATCGGGGTTAGTCGCCTTCTCTTCTGACACTTGACTCTTGCTTTCTGTTTAGATCAAACTGTTAAACTCTACTTAAGTTCCTTAAGTTCTCAGTTCCCTGCCTAAAGGTTTCCCCGCTGGACTTGACTTGTAGACGTTGTGGTTCATGGTCGGCATCAGAACCTCAGAAAGCAGCTTCTTTCCTCAGACTCCTGAACTCTTACAACTTACTTTTCCTTTAACAACAGCGTGATATTGATATCAGATCGTATTTCTTGTTACAAATCTAACATGTCGTCCTGCTGACTTGCACAATCACTGCGTCCTCGTGCCCACATGTTGCCCCACCGATGAAAAAAGAAACTTGCTGACGAACGACTTTAAAGAGGAACCTGTGTCCTGTGGATGTTGTGGGTTTTTGGTGCGTTCTTCTGGTTTAACAGGAAGGTCAAGTATCAGTAACATGTTTGTCTGTGTGTGTGTGTGTGTCTGTGTGTGTCTGTCTCTGTGTCTGTGTGTGTGTGTGTGTGTGTGTGTGTGTGTCTCAGGTCCGGTGATTCGACGGCTCGTATCTGGAACCTGAGTGAGAACAGTACAAGCAGCTCCACACAGCTGGTCCTGAGACACTGCATACGAGAGGGAGGGCAGGACGTCCCCAGCAACAAAGATGTCACCTCACTAGACTGGAATGTAAGCACACACACACACACACACACACACACACACACACACACACACACTGGTCAAAGTTGTGGGGATGGTATTAATAAGGCCGTGTCATGTATCATCCTGCTGCCTCACTGTCAGAGTTAGACGTGGTTTTATCATAACATCATTATGGTGTTATGATGATTTCCCCCGTGCTGCGTGTGCAGTCCTGCAGACAGCAGACGGGCACATTACAACAAACACCTCAGCAGAGAAACTCTCTGAACATAACTGTCGGTGATGTCTCACAGTGGACGAGAATCAGTGAGTGAAATTTTCCTTCAGTTCAGCCAGTGGATTTCAAACCTGAGCCAACAGCAGAGGCAAAACTTTCCTGGAACGCGTCCACGCTGATGGAAAACACACACACACACACACACACACACACACACACACACACACACACACACACACACACACACACACGACCTCTCTGCTGATAGCAGCTGAATCACAGCAAAACAGTTCATTCAGCCTCGACAGCATCAGACAGAAAGGTGTTCAAACTGGCCTGTCATCACCTGGCTGACACACTCTTACACTCTCTCTCTCTCTCTCTCTCTCTCTCTCTCTCTCTCTCTCTCTCTCCTCTCTCTCTCCCTCTCTCTCTCCTCCTCTCTCTCTCTCTCTCTCTCTCTCTCTCTCTCTCTCTCTGGCAGAGCGAGGGCACGCTGTTAGCAACGGGCTCCTACGACGGCTTTGCCAGAATATGGACGAAGGACGGTGAGACGACTCGATCTCATTAGACAGAAGCATGAAGTTAGCCTGCAGCATGAGCGTGTATCTGATGCAGCTGTTTGTATATTAGATAATGGAAAACCCAAATAATGATTGTGCTGCTGAACCTCTTGATGTGCTTGAATCTTTGAACAGCACTGCCATCTAGAGGCAGGTTAGCTTACCGCAGCCTGAAACCAGTGTGTCAGGGTCACTGTATACTGCGTGTGGAGGTGAAACTTACAGATTGTGTTCATGTTTGTGCTCCACAGGAAACCTGGCCAGCACACTGGGCCAACACAAAGGTCCCATCTTTGCCCTCAAGTGGAATAAAAAAGGCAATTTTATCCTCAGTGCAGGAGTAGACAAGGTAAACCAACCAACACGATGCCTAACTCGAACCCGTGTTGCATGTAGCTCGTGAGTAAATGGATCAAGCTGATGTTCTGTAACTGTACATGTTTGTGTGTCCCGGCAGACAACAATCATTTGGGACGCTCATACAGGAGAAGCCAAACAGCAGTTTCCCTTCCACTCAGGTACAAAACACCGAATGTTGTGATGTTTTTACACGGTTGTAATGTCTTCCAGTACTTACAGATCTCTCTGTCCGTCCGTCTTCCTCCCACAGCTCCAGCACTAGACGTGGATTGGCAGAGCAACAACACGTTCGCTTCCTGTAGTACAGACATGTGTATCCACGTCTGTAAACTAGGACAGGACCGACCCATTAAAACATTCCAGGGACACACAGTAAGTGTTTTTCTCTTGTTTGTGTTTGTTTGTATTGACCGATGTGTAATGTTATAAAGGCCCAGAGCATCAGTTCATATGGACGTTTGGTTTAATGAGCGTATGTTGAAGCATCGTGGAACGTTTAACATTTTTGGGCATTTAGGTGCTTAATTACAAAACATGGACTCAACACGAACACGCTGCGTAGACGGAACAAGGAAGGCGTCAGTGTTTGTGCTCATGCCGTCGTCTTCTTTCTCTCCAGAATGAAGTAAATGCAATCAAGTGGGATCCCACAGGGAACCTGCTCGCCTCCTGCTCAGACGACATGACGTTGAAGGTGAGCTGAGATTATTCGTATCGTGTGTTGAGCGTTTAGAGTTCTCTGCTCTTCTTCTGCTTTTTATAGAAGAAGCCCTCACAAAAATAATGTCGTTGTCAGGAGGCAGGACGTCTTTTAAAAAAGTGTTTGTTTTGTTTTGTTTGATTTGTTTTTTGACAGATTTGGAGTATGAAGCAGGACTCGTGCGTCCATGACCTGCAGGCCCACAGTAAAGAAATCTACACCATCAAATGGAGTCCCACCGGCCCTGGAACCAACAATCCCAGCGCTAACCTCATGCTAGCCAGGTGAGCATTACAAAGAAACAAAGAAAGAAATTCAGTGCGACGTTAAAGCTCGTGTTCAGTGCACACCATGTTGTAGTTTAACTTTAACTTTCCCTTCTTTAGCCTGTTTGTTTAAAGTTTTATGACACAATCTGACAACTTCTGCCTTCAATATTTGAATCAAGCTAAACCTTTCTAACCACGCGTGTCGCCGTCTCCTCCTCCACAGTGCATCGTTCGACTCCACGGTCCGTCTCTGGGACGTGGAGAGAGGCATCTGTATCCACACGCTGACCAAACACCAGGAGCCGGTCTACAGCGTGGCTTTCAGTCCTGACGGTCGGCATCTGGCCAGCGGCTCCTTTGACAAATGCGTGCACATCTGGAATACACAGGTGAGGAGGGGAAGGGGGGAGGGGACAGTACGTACGTGACCTGCACACCTCAGAACAGTGTGAACACTCTGCTGTGGTGGAGATCTTTGGATCAGTCTGCAGCTTCATATTATTAGTTTTTAAGACCAGTTATGTTGTAAATGGTAAATGAGAACATAAAGCTGTGATTCACTGCAAAAAAGTGGTCAGATTTTTTATTATCTAACATGTTTATACAGTTTCTTTTGTCATCAACTGTTGACAAAAGTGGTTGACGTTTCCTTTTAGCATCATTTAGCATCGTGTTTTGGTTTTGCCTGAAACAAAAGTGAGCGTGTTGCAAAAAGTACATGTATGTGAAATATGAGTGTGGACAGACACGTGACTGCTGCCCCCCAGTGGCCAAACAAATCAGTTACAGCAGTGGTGAAAGGCTCATTGTGTTTGTTTTGGTCTGAGTTGTTATACAGCACAGAAACAAATAGAGATTTCCACATTGTAATCCTGTTTTTTTTAATCAGTACCGTGACTCTCTCTCTGCTTCTGTCTCAGACGGGCGCTTTAGTCCACAGTTACAGAGGGACGGGGGGAATCTTCGAGGTTTGCTGGAACGCAGCGGGGGACAAAGTGGGAGCCAGCGCATCAGACGGATCTGTAAGTGTTCACAGGACTGATCAGAGGGTTTGTTAGCATCAGTATGACACTCACATCAGCTACAATGAGCCTGAAACGAGTGAAAACAGAAGGTTTTTTTCATCTTTAACGCCTGATTTTCAGTGTTCACGCCATGATCCACCATGAAAGCTGTTTTTCAGCCTCACACATGAACCCCTCTGCTCCTCTGTCCCAGGTGTGTGTACTAGACCTTCGGAAATAGTGCTGCTGTTTGTTGGAAGCCATGGACCGACCATGAATGTGTACATAGCCAAATGACTGTCCCTGCCTGCCCTGCGTACTGCTCACGCTTACGACTACGGCCCCGCCCACCGACAGACAGGAAGCAGGAAACAGGAACAGGAAGCAAAAAAGCACCCGACACAGCAGGTCCAGACGCAGGGATGAACAAGATGGACGGACGGACAAGACAGACAGACAGACAGACAGACGGGCGGGCGGGCGGATGGAAGCGCCCCTCTCTATCTGTGCAGACTCTTCCAGAGATGCAGAAGGGACGCAGTGAAAAAAAGAAAAAACTTGATAAGACAAAAAAAAAAAAAAAAGTTACAGATCCGTATATGTACCAAAATTTGGAAGCTATTTTGCTTTTTTTGATCTTTAAACCCCCCCCCCATGCTCATCGTCATCAAAATGAAAAACAATGAAAAAAGTGTTGATCTTTGTTACTAGTTGGATCTCATTGTGCAGACATATCAACTTCTCCACCATACGATAGGATGGCACTTAGTTTTTTTTAAATTTCAGATCTCTTGTTTCAATGTTTTTATATTTTTTATCTGTGGGGGAGGGGGGGAGGGGGCGGGGCTTGTCGAGGTCAGAGTTTTAATTAATCGGAGAAGTACACACACACACACACACACACACACACACCAAACAGCTCTCACAAACGGTGTCCTCGTCTTGATTTCAGACGAACGCGGCTTTTGTTCTTTCATGTGTTTTCAGTCGAGCTTCTGCAGTCGTCACACGGTTCAAACCTCCAGATGCAGTAATAACCCACGTGTGTTTTTCTTTGGACTCCCCGTGTTCACCCACCTGCCAACAGGTGTTCACATGACGGAACATCTAGATGCTTTAAAACAGCTCCTCTGTGCACTATTTGATCTAGATGTTTTTTTGTTTTCAGTTCTTCTTTCTGCAGCAGCAGGTCTCGTCTCGGATTACATCCTGTAACTCAGCCAGTAGGATCCAAGCAAATCTTTTGACCTTTTTACAAATTTGGCATCCCAAGTTTTACAGAGTTTACCCGTCAGTTTGATTCACCCTCAAATCATCAGTGTGGTGCTGGACAAGCTACTCAACCCACTTCAGATCTCTGCAGATTCTGGAGGCAGAATTAAACTGCACGAGTCAAATCGTGCGTTTCTTCTGCATTCCGCAGAGATAAACTTTGCTGAACTTTGCTGCAAATTTCGTGACAGTAAGGAGATTTGAGGACATTTGGCCTGACTGTTGAGCTCAGCTCTGTTGCAGCATTCACACATTGTTCCAGTTAAATTACATCTTTTTATTGTGATAAATATTCGGGAATATTTTGTAAGTTTTGCCCACTCAGCTGATCGTAATTGTGTGAACAGTCTGGAGGATATCGTCGTGAACACGGCGTTAAAAGACAGTCCGGCTGTGTCTGACATCACTCCCTCATTAGCTGTTTGATATTACAGATGTTAACTTGGTCACTCGAGCACAGTGGTGCTCAAACTCTTAAAAACTGGACCACGTGTCAACAGGCCAAAAGAAGAACGGTTATTAATGGTGCCATATATAAGAATCTTACTTGAAAACAACCAAAAAATCACCAAAATAATCTACGAAATGTCAAGAAAAAAACAGTTTTGATGTTATGACATCTGTGTTGTTGCAAACGTATTTACTGAAGCTAGCATGCTAACCAGTTAGCTTGTCAGTCCAAAGCTACAGAACATGTTGTGTATCCACCAACAGCACTAGCTACATGGCTAACAGATCTAACTAGCTAGCAGCAGTTAACAGAGTTCAACATGTGCTAACACCTTTTAAAGATGCAAAATGGTGTGTCGGATCCCAAATTCCCTTGATTGGCTGACTTATGGAAAACGATTAACAATTAGCGATTTATGAACAGCAAATATATATTTTTAAATTCTCTTAAAAATATTTGTAAAGATTCAAATCGAACGTTAAGGCGGGTTAGTGTTGGTGTTGTGTTGCAACAGGACTCGTAGTAGCTTTTATATTTCAGTGTGGAAATCTTAGCGCGCTCTACGTAGCACACACTTCACACTGTGACGTAAGACGGTCAAATGAAATGACAGCGAGAACATTTAATGCACTATACAGGGAGTGATGTCTGACACGGCCTCGGTCTGGAAGCATTAAGCTAGCTGTGATAGCGCCAACTTCAAAATGGCCGTTTCTGTGAGGCTGCCTGGTTATTTCTTCCATCATCTAATTGCTGAGTAATGAATGAATGGGTCACTTTTTTAATCGCCACTGATTTCTTTATAAATTGAATTTCGACCTTTGAAAAATAACAGAAAATAAAAAAAAAGGTGCGATATGTAAGAATTGTAGTTCAAATCATTCAACAAATGAACATTATCAATTGAAATGTGAAGAATTAAGAGTTTTGACTCTCTGTGTTGAGTTGAAGAGGTATTTACTGAAGTTAGCATGCTAACCAGCTAGCCTCAGGGCTAGAAAACCTTTTTTCTCCAAGCATTTTCAAAGCTAGCTGCACTGCTAACTGAGCTAACAGTAGCCACAGTCATGGATGAATATTAAGAACAATTCTTACACATTGCACCTTTAATAACTCCACAGCAGCTCTGCCTCCAGAACCTGTACAGCTGAAATCTGTAACACAACCAGCCGTGTTTCTCAGGCTGCTGCTGAAAGTGTTCAAAAACTACATTGTCAATCTCAGAAATGCAGCCGATGAAGATATTTTCCCCACTGTTGGATCTTACTGGCTGATCCAGAACCAGAAACGTTGAAGCAATATGTGGACATCTGTCACGTCTGTGTTCTCGTCATCATGTGGAAGAACAACGACGCTGTTTGTAACCCTGCTGACGTTTTTAAAAAAGGAACAAAACAAACCAGACGGTCAGATGTTGAAGTCCTGGTGAATTTAAAACAATCAAAAGCGCAGAAGAAGTCACCCGCTGTGTATCTGAACTCGTCGCCCTCGCTCACCTTCACCGGCTCACGATTCTGTCCTGACGACACGTTTTATACTCTTTTAAAAGACAAATTTAAAGTTACATTTTTGTAATTTCTTTGTAGATTTGAAGAAAAAAAAGACAAAACAAAAATGTGAATCGATGATTTATTGGGCAGTGTTAATTTACATGTTCTATCAATTTTAAAGTTTTTTTGATTTCTTTTGTTACTTTGATGCAAACAGTTAAAAGGTTGAGCCTGTGATGTAAAAGCTTACTGGGCTGAGCTGTCATTCTGAAGGCACCTTCACTGGGAAGAGTTTTTTTTTTTTCTTCCTAGAAGTAAATTACCACTAAATTTGTCTGTTTTTTAATAAAGAAATGTTTTACTTTTTTTTTTTTTTTTTCTTTTCTTTTGCTTGAATCTTTTTGGGACGTTTGGTCTCAGAAAATGACTTTTCCCCTGAAGAACCTCTTGGCTCAAACACTCACACACACACACACACACACACACACACGACGGTTTAAAAAAGAAAGAAGGAAGTCTTTAAATTGAATAAAAATTGTAATTTTTCAATCAAGCCAAGACTCAAGGGAATTATTCTGGTTCCCCCCTTTTTTTTTCTCCATCGCTGTAATCGGGAGTTCCAGATGTTCAGATGTTTGGTGGAGACAGCTGTTCTGGAGTCAGGTGGAATCTCATTGGTTGATAACGGGAGTCAAGATTTGTGTATAAATTGTTGACGCACAACGGAACATTTCTGAGAGCAGAAAGTTGTATTTTTTTAAGAGAAACTGAGGATAATTTGAATTGAAAAGACAAAATAATCCATCCTCTCTCTGTGTGGTTCTCTCTGATTTCCTGCTGTGATCTCTCTCGCTCTCAGATCGTGATGGGAGAATCGAAACACGCTATAAAAAAGTCATGTACACGTATGAATATCTTTTCTGTACTGGAAAAAGTCAAATTGAACCTCTGAGTCTGGAGCCAAAGACTCAGGTCTGATTGGAAAGACTAATTAAATCCTCCATAATCGTCACGATTTGGCCAGAAAAAGTCAAGTAATTACCAAATATCTGCCTGCAAAACCATTCAGAGACAACTGTACGACTACAGATCAGCTTTATTTCCTCCTGTTTCTTCTGTTATTAATTGGAGATTTCTACTAATTGACTTTCCTGTATTTGAAGCACTTGAGCCAACAGTTGTGATGATTGGATTGGTGTGTTCATGCCGTCCTCAGAGCGTCGTGTCCGAGCCCGGCAGCGTCTTCTCTCCCGCGGGGTCTCCAACCTTTGTTCTTTTTCTTTTTGGTTTTTTTTCTGCAACTCGCATCACATCGATCTGTTATCATTTCAGTCAGATCAGTGGAACAAAAGTCCAGAATAAAATATATTTTGATAAGAGTCTGGAGTTTTTATTTGTGAGTGTGTGAAGTGGAGTCAGAAGAACTCAAGACAAGAAGAAAAATAATGAATCCGTGTTTAATTCAGGTCAAAACAAAGAATAACGGCTTTAGTAAAGCTTGAACCTCCCTCATGCTTTCTGTGTACATGAAGCTAAAGAGGCGCTTCATCGTCACTGCATGTTTGCAAAGTTGAGCGGCGTAATGATTTATTATGTTTAAGATGTGAAAGCAAAAAATGAGACGGAGGCTAAATGTTGGTGAGAAGGAAATACTTTGTTATTCATCAGAGCTGCAGAGGTTCCTTACTTTTGCTAACTTCTAACATCAAAGTTCGTCTGGTGTTGGAAGGAGAACTAAGCTAAACAACGCTGCTCTGATTTGTGAACATGCAGTTTGACAGTCGCTGTCATAATATACGTGTTTCAGCCACGACGTTAAAAACAACTGACAGGTGATGTTACTCCTTTGCATCGTGTGGATGAGAAGTGTTAATGGTCTCTGGAGTCTAATTATAGATCCATAAACAGCTTTTCTTAATCTTAAATCAATATTTCCTCAGTCAGCGCTGCCTGACGGATCAAATGATCAGAGTCGATGGCAGAAAACTGAGATTAAACCAAACAGCATTTAACTTCTGGTTCATCTTCACAGTGACAGATGATGAAGATGATGAAGAGGATGAAGGTGTCGGTCCCGTTAGCGACTTCTTAATAAATTACTCGAACAGTTAAATTGGCTAATTTCATATTTTACATACTATAAAGCAGAAGTGAATATAATTATATACACTTTCATTCACACTTTATCCTCTGCAGAGTTCATTATAATACTCCAGCCTACTGTATATGTGATTAAATAGCATTTCAGTCAAACTTGTATATTAACAGCTGTACAGCACCGGGGACCAGATGCATTAAACTCTGTACATTCAGTGTCTCATCGGGTTTATGAAGCTGTAACGTGGTTCTGTTCTATAAATATCTAAAGAACAAACCTGAACATGAAACCAAGTTGAGTTGAGTTTCTCCCCCCCGAACACACGCTGCTACAGACATTTCTTAAAAAGAAATATGTCAATCTATTTTTTTACTGGCCTGTGAATTATGTTGTGCTTACGTCTCGTCCGCACACATCTGGCCCCTGGTGGGAAAAATCCTCTGGCACCCAAAATGTTCCCAGTTAATTGGGAATATTAAATATATATATATATAAAAAAGGAAAAAGAATTACAGCTTGCATGCGCAGGGAGGCCGCTGGAGTTCAAGAAGACAAAGAAAAGAGTGCAAAGGCATTCAAGCAACAATGAAAACGCTTGTCTTTAAAATATTCTACCTGTATCAGCAGCTTGATGAGTATGAATACAATATAAAAGCACTTTGATAAGCTTCTGATTTTTTTTTGGCGATTTGAGGAATCAGAGCAGGACGGACAGATTGGCTGCCGTGAAGTTCTCGGTCAGGTTGTGGACGTGTGCTTCCAGGCCGTGGCTGTACAGGTGCAGGTAGTGAGCCACGTCCGCCAGCGTCTGCAGCACGTCGTAGGTGACCGCAAACAGGAAGTAGCAGGGCAGCAGCCAGCTGAGGCTGAAGACGCAGTCGCCGACCGGCAGCGGGACGGCCAGGTGCCTGAGAGGACCAGAGAGACGCAACAGTTCAATCTGTGCAGCACAAGTTTGTTTTTTAATCTTAAAGCTGACTGACCTGCCGTGCAGCCCGACAGCCAAACTCACAGAACTGGATTTACAACTATAGTGAAGAACAGACGAACCACAAAACTCTGACAGTATCTCCACTTTCTTTATAAAACTGTACGTGATGCAGGAAACAGAACTTTCATTGGGATTTGTGCATTAATACAATCCAAACAAGTCAAATTTAAGACTTTTTAAGACCTTTTTGAACTAAATTTAAGACCTACAGGAAGAACAAGAAAGTAAGGAAAAATTCGGTCCCTGAACTACTTTCAAAAATCACCAACTTTTTACATCTAAATCTGTTAACAACGGTGTTCAAAATCCAAAGCAGCTCCGCTTTCAACGTCTGAGTCGAGCCAATGATGGTTTGAATGTCGACTGAATGTAAAGCAGCAGAGGCGGCGCAGAGTTCTGGTCGAGCAGAACTGGATGAACTTGGACTGGTTACTGGTGACAAAGACATACAGGAGTGTGTGATAGTGTGACTTCGCTGAAGACTTTTAGAAGCTAACTGGTGTTTTTCTGATTTTGTGTGTGACACCGAGATTTTGTGTGTGACACCGAGTGTCCAAGATGAGGGTCGTTTTGCAGAGCGTGCACTGCGCTTCAGATTCATTATTTTACGCCTTTTAACCAACTGAATCTGGTTGTTCAAGCCAACACATGTTAAATTTACACTTTCCCATATATGTAGCAGATTCTGCTGTTGAAGTCTTTCCAGAACAGACGAAGTGTGCAGTGATAACTTCCAATCAGGCTGTTGGCAAAATATCACTTACGTTCCGGATACTTCAGACAGAAGAACAACAACACATGGAGCTGACTGTGAATCTCAACAACACGTTTCCCCCAAAACCAAACGAAAAAAAGGTGACGATGGAAGCGGTAAATGAACGTACATATTTAAAACCCAACTAAATGTAATTTAAGACCTATGTTCAATATATGGATGTATTTAAGAATTTTTAAGGCCTAAAATTGTCAAATTTGAGACTTTTTAAGACTTTTTAAGACCCCACAGAAACCCTGTATTAGGAATTTATTAGAAACCAAACAAATACTCCTGAAGTGTTTCACTCACTGGAATCTGTCCTCTCTGGCTTCTCTCAGCATGATGAAGACAAACAGGCCGACTTCAGTGTTGAGCGAGAACGACACGACTTTGTCCAACATGACGATAAAACCCTGAAGAGACGGGAGGAAAACCTCATCATTCATCATCATCAGCGATCTTCATTTACTTCAATCATCACCACTAATGTGTGTGTGTGTGTGTGTGTGCGTGTGTGTGTGTGTGTGTGTGTGTGTGTTATTTACCCTGGGATCACACATTGATACGATAAAAATGATAGTAAATCCAAGCAGCGACATGAATCCTTTGGCCAAGCTGGAGGACAGAGAGAAAGAAAGAAAGAGGAGAAGATGAGAGGAGCTTTAAATCAACTTACAAAGTCAAAGTAAACATCTGAAAACTGTTTCAGGTGAATTATACGTCACGCACACGGATAGAAAAGACACGGCGGGTTAAATAATTTCACCAGGACGGCCAGAAACAGGCGGCAGAGAAGCTGAAGCAGCCAACAGTAAACAGAGGGTGAAATAGGTTTCGGACGGCTTTTGGTGAAATATGGTGCGAGCGCAGTGAAACAGTGACAGTCTGGAGCCGGGAGGGAAGTCCCTCAGCAGTGTAATACACATTTTATGTTTGCTTTAAACTCAAATTTATGACAAGACAGTAACATTTGTCAAAGAAGTAATAACTTTGGCTGCAGCGTGATGTGATTTGTGGAATAACTGGCGGTGGTTTAAGAAAACGTCTCTGGACTGTTTTCGAAGCTCTTTTAGTTCAAACTTTTGGGGTTTCTGGTCGCTCGGGCTTCTGTGGGCTGATTGAAGAGCTTTTCTGAACACCATGTACCGCCGTCATGTACAGTTTTTTGGCCTCAGCACTTAATTGAGTAGCACTGGAGAGGAAAAGATTTCGGGGGCTGGAAAAGAAAATAACCTCTCAGTGTGACGACGCCGGTGGAGACGTGAGCTGGAGTTCTGTCTTTGTAGGAAGCGTTTGTGTGGCGAGAGACGAGAAACGGGTCCAGATAAAATCCAGAGATGATTTAATTCACTTCCTTTTACACTGTAACGTCTGATCCGTCCGATTCTGTCCCATCAGCATCACCTCATATCGTCGGGTCGCACTTTTTCTTGTGCCTGTGCTGTGACACGTTCTGACAAATGTGAGCCATGGAACCAAACACTCAGCTTCTCTGATCTCCTGTTTCACTCTCACCTCCTCGCAGAGCAGATGTGCTGTTTGTTTGGCAGGTTTCTCTCCCAGGCTTTGGACAGCCACTCCAGCCTGCTGCTCCACAGCGCCGTCACCAGGCCGTCGACTGAGAGAAACACAGTGAAAACACAACACGTCAGACCCGATGCTCCAAGATATACACCAATATTTTCTGTAAAAATGTGTTTAATCACTCTCTTGCTGGCAGAAGGTACCTAAATTTGATGGACGGACTCTGTGCATGGCTGCTCGTTATACGACTTCACCTAACTTCCTCCTTTTACTGCTGTAATAATTACAACGGCCAACAGAGGTCGCAGAGATCGGGACGAGCGACGGCATAAACCAAGAATAAACACTGGAGCTTCCATTCCAAAAGGGAAACCTCTGATGATAGAGAAATAATCAATGCTGTTGTGAACGAGTTCATATTTAGAAAATGAGTTTCTCGTGCATGAGGGCCATCGTAACTTCTGGAGCTTCGTCAACGTCTTCGAAAAGGGAGCATCACTAGCATCACTGCTAGATGCTGCTAAATATATTACACACTGTAACTTTAAATATTGAAATTCTCTGAAGGACAATGCCCACAAGCAGCTGCAATAACACTAGCAATGTTCTCTTGATTCTAATTGTCTCTGCGACAACAACATGTGAATGGTAACTGAGGAAACTTACTGGTGTGTTTCATGGCAGATCCCATCACCAGGAAGGAGACGCTGACACTGATGGCGATGAAGACCTGGATCAGCTCAGCCACCCAGGAGTACGCCCTGTAACGTTCATTAATAATCTACATGTGATGGTGGGGATGGGGGTGATGGATGTTGGTGGATTGGGACAATGGGGACACACGAGGAAGAAGGGAGGCATATTTTTTGGTTTGCGTTTTGTTGAGCCACAGATGTGTGTTGCTGTGAAGATCATTTTTAACGGCGCTCTCGTCACGCTCTGATCTGTCGGTCTCCTCAGAACACTTTCACTGGTTATCTCCGTCTTTGATGGGTGAAATCAGCACTTTGCGTGGGATGAAAACGTGCAGAGACTCGTCCCTCCACGAGTAAAACATTTAGCTGTCATGACAGACGCAATTAACTCGGGTCACATCACTAATTGCACCGGTGGGTCCGGCGCTCCTCTCTCTTTGTGAGTTCAGCTAATTGTTACATAAAAATCTTGCCTCAGCCGGCTTTTATGCTCCCGAGCTATATTAATTTTAAAGGAGCTGAGCCTGGCCCGCTCCGTTGTACAATTTTTGACTACCAATTACTGTGTCAGCCCGGCCCGGCCGGGCCCGGCCCAGCCAGCCGCTACAGCTAATTGCTGCACGTTTCTATTAGCAACCCAGGAAGCTGTTAGCAGGGTAAAAAAGTTTCCTGTGTAATTGAATCGAATTTGTTTGATCTAAACACAGGCTGAGCTCACAACACACAATTATCTGGCTCTGCATGAGGCTTTCTAACACACAAATTACACTGTACCACGGCTTTACATGTGAGTGTTTGCAGTGTTTGCTGGCACTACATACCAAATTAACACAACACAACAAAGACTGGGACGTCAACAAAGATCCAAGTGGATCAGCACTGCCAATAGTATGAAGGGCCGGTGCTGAATTGGTGCTGGCTCCATCGAAATATTCATCCGCTCCAGGAGAAATGGTTCTGCTATATTATGATAAACGCTAACAACGTTGTAGAACACTAGCTGGCATTTTCAAGTTAACTGTCCCCCAGTGTTGGCGAAACCTCTGGCGCCAGGAAAACTTTGTTTGTCCAGATTTAGACTGTTGGTATCAGCCTGCCATTGGCCGATTCTCCTGATTTCCACCATCTGAGTCATGTTTTCAAATCCCGATCTCTATGGGACGCAACAACAACCTCACAGCTAGCAACCTACATGCTGAAAATGACAACATTAAAACCCCCCCATGGTTTAACGCCAACCAACACGATTGTGCCATGGCCTTACTGTATGTTACTTAGTTTAGTAAGTAGCAGCTGAATACACTATTATAAAAATGGTCATTATATGTGAAAATATCAGCACCAACAACCCAATGAAACACCAACAACAACAACAACAAGACTTTAGCAACGCAGCTTCTGCAGCTACCATCATGTCCTCAGTCAGATATCCAGCTAGTCCGACTATAATTCTTCATCGCTTCGTGTTAAAATGACAGAAGTTCACAGTTCTGTTGCCAAGTTAACTATCAGAAGAGTTACAGCCGTTCACTACAGTAGTGACCAGTTGGTTTGTGATATAAACTGTAAACCAAAAGCTAGATAAACTGCTAACTGTGAGCCTGAGAATGAACTTAGATCTGTAAAAAAGTTATGTAACTGTTATTTTGTTGGTTTATAATAATAATAATACTAATAGAGCATGTTTTTTACCCTTTCTCTTTCATTTTGCTCCAGACAAACTTTGATTGCACCTAAGAAGATACATCATCGCTGCTGAGCTGCAGACGTGTTAAGTATCATCACATAAATACATTCAGAAGTGAGATATGAGGCGTACTTTAACCGTGCAAGTCTTTAAGGGTATAAAATGTGTTGAAGCGTCTCCACTGCTGTACTTTAGGAGTGTAAAGATTGAACCATAATATATATCTGATGCATCAAACATCGCTCCTACGAGACGGTGGTTGAACATTAAACTGATCAAACACATCGCAGGAGGTTTGTAATTACCGGTGTTCTGTTTTTGGACCAACCTTTATGACTCAAACCAGTTTCTGATTATCTGTGTAAAGTTTATCTACTCTTCCACGGGGATTCATCAGGATTCAAAGGATCCAACTATGTTTTTGTCTTCCCCTCGTACTCGGCTCATATATTACTGACAATATTCAAGAGACATTCAGATGTGAAGGTTAATATCTTTACTGCTTGGTGTTATTTTGTTTATTTTGACGCCGAGTGCATCAGAATGTACATAAAGCTTCTGGTTTACACCTCAACAACACAAACACACAGTCAGGAGTGTTGAGTTTTACCTTCGTCAGTGGAATAGTTGCAATCTCTCCCGCTTTCTCAGACCTGGAGGGCAAAACAGAGACAGAAGAAAAGTTGATGCTGTTGTTGAGCGCCGAGCCCGACAATCAACACTGACGCTTTCTGACACCCACGTGGTTTTAAAACGCTGCGTCAGTTCAACTGGAAATACAAATATGTAAATATAAAAGATACAGATGTGTTATATCACATATCGTCATATAATTCTCTTCATTTTGAGAACATTTCCAAAGGCAGAAAGAGTGAGTCAGCCTTCTGAACAAGAAGACAATGAAGAAAAATTAAGTTTGATAATATGAACTGATGCTGGTTCTTTCAGTTCTGAGTATTATGTGCAGCCTGAGTCTACTTCATTATCCACTCAGTCCTTCGGCCCTCGCAGTGACGACTTTACAGACTAAGTGAGTTTTCAGAGTATTGAGTCATCTAATGGCTCACAGGAAAAAAACAACAAAATCACAAAACTCATGTCAGAAATAAAAAAAAAACTATCCTGCTTTTTTTTTCTCTAAATGTTAAGATTAGATTAGATAAGTTTGTCGTCACTCCCGAGGGAGAAGAGCTGGACAACATTTAGACGTTATATCGTTAAAGTGATATGAAATGTCGTCTTTTCATAAGTTTTTCATTTTCATAATCTCTGAACTAACCAGTCTGTCATTATATCCACATAACTGCTGATTATTTATCAGAAATATCATTGTGTTAATATTTGTGACAGTCATATTGTCACATTATCTGAATATTTGGTGCTTTTAAGGAGATAAAACATGTCTAATATCCAGTGGCGTGCACAGACTTTTTGAAGGGCAGGGGCGAAAAGAAGGGCACTTTAGCGCGCATTTTGGCTCCCAAGAGGGCACTTTAGTGCGCATTTTGGCTCCCAAGAGGGCACTTTAGCACGTATTTTGGTTCCCACGAGGGCACTTTAGCGCCTGTTTTGGCTCCCAAGAGGGCACTTTAGCACGTATTTTGGCTCCCAAGAGAGCACTTTAGCACGTGTTTTTGCTCCCAAGAGGGCAGTTTATCATGTTTTAACAAGCCAAGGGGGCAGTTTAGTGTGCTTTGCCAACCAAGAGGGCACTTTGGCATGCTTTTTTGGCTCCCAAGAGGGCACTTTAGCACACGTTATGGCTCCCAAGAGGGCACTTTAGTGCGTGTTTTTGCTCCCAAGAGGATAGTTTATCATGTTTTAACCAGCCAAGGGGGCAGTTTAGTGTGTTTTGCCAACCAAGAGGGCACTTTAGATGATGATAATAAGACATGATAATCATCATAAATGATCTTGTGACTTAGATTTGTTGTTTGTTAATGTATATGAACAGTTAAAAACCTTAAGAACATATTCCTGTAATATAATCAGAGTGTAGTGTTAGTGTGTGTGTGTGTGTTATTGTTGCTGTACATTTCTAACAGTGACTATCATTTATAAAGCGGCCGCCCTCCACATTAATTAATCTTCATTAAGAAAGAGACTCTGGCTCTCTCTGTGTTCCTCTGGTCGCCGGCCAGCAGACGGATCTCCTGGGGAGATACAAGAATACTACAGTGGGGGAAAATATTGTCCTAAATATTAAATGAGGCACAAATGGTAGTAAAACATATGGCGGGTCAGGGACGAACTTATGAATCAGTGTTTCCATTTTAAACACTAATTCTGGCCATTTGTCTCCTGCTGCTGTGGAGCGCTGCAGGTTCTCATTACGCTGAACTTCACTCTGAAAGCAGGTGAGAACGTCACATCTATTACCAACAACTGTGTGCTGCAAATTGCCAAATTGTAGAGGCTTGTCAAAAATGTCAAACAAACTGTTTTAAATTATATATAGTCTGAGTGTTTTTACACAGGTCCACCTAACAGCCAGATATCTGAGTGACTACCGGCCCACGCTGCTGTAAACGTTGGAGTGCAGATATAAACGTTCTCCTGAGGACAGATCCTCAACATCTGGAGGTAAAAATCTTCCACTTGACCAACACTTTGGACGACGACCAAAGTCTTATAAAATAATGGCTCAATTCTTTATGTCCGTTAACGTTTCCTCCAGCTCCGGCATCAAGACAAACGCCTGCCGACAGAAGAGGTATCAAATATGTGTCTAATATTTTCAAGGTGTTATTTCTTTTATCTTTTATTCTCACGAAAATATGATTTATCCCTCCTGAAATATCACCGTGAACATCTTTGTAAATCAAACAACACATTATAAAGTTTCCAAAGTTTGTGACCCGCCCACGTTAAGCAGCTCAAACGAAGGAACTGTTTGACATTTCTTACCTCGAACACTCAGTACAATTACAATCATCACCAATCTTCTGTTGTGCTGATTAATCACAGGTCACTCTCCATGTTAGACGGCTGTTACATCGACCGGAATGTAACCTGGCAGAGTGTTTGCTGAGCAGATTTGGAGCACCATGTTCGGCGCCCTCAGCAGCTGCTCTTCAGATAATTTCATGTAATCGTCCTTCTCCAAAGTTGAGGCTGATGGAAATGTCTGTAGCTTTGCAGGGATTTTGACATAAACTACAGTTTTGGACAAGAAAACTCACCAAAGTTGTATTATCATTATAATTAATCCAATTTGGACCAATATAATAACAAAATCTAGAATATATATATATTAGTTGTCTACATATTTACTCGAAACTGCAAATTTTGAAGTAGTCGTGAGGAAAAACGCCAATTTTAAGACTTAAAGCTAATGCTACATGTCAGCAGGCTAAACTCTCTGCACCTGATTGGACGAATGCCGCTCAGGGATCTCAAACCGGACCAACATGGCGGCTCATTTACAAACCTTCTCTTGTGTAAAGGAGAAGAGCTACTGAAATGTGTTTCTGAAGAACTGAGACATGTCATTTGCAGAATCTGTCTTCATGTAAACGTGACAGTGGTCGTTTTTTTCCCCATCGCTCAGCTGCTCCTCAAAATAGCTACTTGAAGCGTACACGTGACTTTCAAAATAACTTGGACGCACTTCAGTGACGAGAGGCAACACACACGTACGAGTCGGAGCTGAGGTAATGTGTTCTGAGCTCAGGGTTAACGGGCCACTTCAGAGTTAATTGACCTCGGCCTCTTTCCTCTTATCTTTTGAACAACGCTGCTCTGTGGAAGAGGATTTTTCTGTCCTCGTCCTTCCTCTTCCTCTTGTAAAACAGCTCTCGAGCATTCTGCTGCTGCTGAATCACAGACATGAACCGCCACTTTCGAGTATTCAAGCACATCATCACAGTCGGCTCCAGCACTTCTCCTTGAAGACAGAGAAAGTTTCTTTCCGGTATTAAGCCTCCAAGTTTCCGTCCTTCTCTCCTAACAGAGACCAGAACCTGAGTTGTCCAGCAGCCACACAGGGACTTTGGTTTTCGTAAGAAGATGGTTGGCATCGTTGCTTGCTTTTTCCAGCGTGGAGCTGTTTGGCCGGAGCTCCTCTTCTTCACCGACTGTTCTCTGCTCGTTAACCCAGTTGTTGTTCAGAGTTTTTCCTCTCCTTCAGCTCAGAGGTCAGGCGCTCAAAGCCGGCTTCATCTTCTGCTCTGGAAGGCAAAGCTCAGCCTCCTCCTCGCTCCTTTTTCAGAGTAAGTCTAGTGATCGGCTCCCTCCATCACCAGCATCGCCTTCTTCCCACACCTGTCTTCTTACCTTATATCCAATATGTGTAATTCTGCGATATGCTTCAACCACACTTCTGTGGTTAAATATACTGATTCAATAAAGTTGAGGGGCTTGTGAGAGACAGGTTTTTACAAAGACGAGCCAAAAGTGAAGCAGCAGAGGAGAAAAATACATCCCGACTTTAAGTCGTTAGTGTTGGTTGAGCTCCAAATCCACTTGATCCTGTTACAGCCGTCTGATTTTCTGTTAAAAATATTGTCTCCAAGCTGTCGGTGGTATTTCCATCTCGTCCACAGCCACAGAAAACACAACAGCTTCAGACAGGGTTCAAAGTTTTTACTCATCAGGGCTCGTAAACCAACTCTGACACGTTTTATTTCTGTCTCTTGTTGGTGACTTTAAATTCAGCTTGTGGCTTTTTATGTTCTTAAGAATTCAATAAATCGAGCTGATGAGCTGCAGGAGTCAAACATTTTGTTCAGATATTCAATAGATGTCAATTTAATTGCCATTACATTTTGAGCAGTCCCAAGAAGATCTACGTTCAGGACATTAAAGCTGCTGTAATTGTTATAATCTCTGCACGACCACCAGCAGACAGGACCGCCTCTTTATGTTGTTCTCAATCCTGATTGGATAAAGTGGACAAGGTGTCATGGAGTCAGTGTTCTTGAGAAGCTGCATTTACAAGAACGGGACACTGCAGATGTCACAACGTGCTTCGATGCCGCGGTTCTGGCTGCATGTCGTGGCGTCATTTGGCAAATTAACCAGTTCTGAATCGCCTCTGATGGCTGTTCAATCCGTGTGTGAAGGGCTGAGCAGAGAAATCACGTGGTTAGGTCAGCACGCCAGCCGCAATCATCAGTATGTGAACGTGTCCTGTGTTGTTCAGCGCTTTGAGTAGACGGTAGACCAGAAAGATATTTTATAAAACACCAATAAATCCGACGTGTTTAAGTTTGGATGGAACTGGACTGACACTGTTCTGCACTTTCCCGACCTCAAAACTGACCACAAAGTTCAAAGTTTACACCAAGAAAACAAAAACTTACAAGAAAATGAATTAAAAGACGATTTAAATAATATCCACAGCTGCCTTCGCCATCCATAAAACACCAGCTGAACAGAAGCAAAGGTTATCAGATAATGAACTTCTAGTGTTATAAAGTAACGTTAAAGAACTGTATATTATTAAGTCGTCTTCAAACAGCCAGATAATATTAGAACATTTTCTTTTGCATGTCTGGGAAAGACGCTGTAGATACCTGGGCTACGATACGATTCAGGGACGATACATTTTAAATACGGAACGATACGATACGATGCAATCTGATACAGTTCTTAACATTTGTTTAATGTAGACATTCATTTTCCATTATAAATCAAAATAAGCAATTCTATAAAAGTGTCATTGTTTACCTCACCACGTCTCCAAAGCCATCACTCTCAGCCACACTGTGAGGTCGTTAAGTCCTTCACAATAAAACGGGCTGTAGACGCCGTGATTGCCGTCGACCTCGCCGAGTTGTGGCTGGACAAAGTTTTTAATATCCACGTCGTTGTCTTGTGTGTTCTTGCTTGTGCTAGCTGCAACGTTGCTAACGTTAGCATCCACAGACTCCTCGTCGCCTGCGTAATTTTCTCCATGCCGCCTCGCCAGGTGAGTTTTCAGATTTGTCGTGCTGCCGCTGTACTTCATAGCTGTTCTACAGCCCTTACATATGGCCAGACTTTTGTCCCTCCTTCTTATAAAATCCAAATCTCTTCCTGACGTTCTCTCACAAGAATATCGTTTTGATATTCAACCTTTTACGAGAGTTAAGAGACGCTCTGCAGAATTAGCAGCAAAGCTTCAGTCAACGATACATAACTTTAGAATCGGGCCATCGACCGGTTAATCGAATCTTTAACCGGTTACCGATTCGTATCGGTGAATCTTTACACGCCTACTATCTTCCTAAAATGGGACCTGGACATGCAACATGCCACAGTCGCTCACATCTGCGTTACTCTCTCATTAACTCTCTTCTCCTCTACATCTCTTCGCTGCCCCGCTGCAGCTCATCCTGTGTTTTTTTCCTTCTTTTTAAACTCTGGGTTGCGACATGCTGAGTCACAGCAGGGGGGATCAGGGAGACTAAACTAATTAAAAAGACAGGAGACGGCGACGACACGGCACTGTGTGAATCATTTTTTCGGAGTTTCAAATCGCCAGAGCTAATAAGCCTCATACAGGCAGGGAGGAGATTTATTTATTTATTTATTTTTGTGCTGGATTTTGAGCGAATGCTGTGAGAGGAAGAAAGCTGCGGGAATAGAAAGCCAGCGTTCCACTTTCAGATACACTGCTATTTTGGACTTTTCACATCCGATTTGCCTCATACTTTAACCCTCCGTTTGTGTTTGTATTTAAACTCTGTGACGGCATGTGTGTATCTTCTGTAATACAACTTGGGTGTGATGAAACTGTGGACAAAGAGGGCAGCTATCAGCCGGCTGTATAACTGCAGACTGGGTTTCATGGTCACAGAGCCGCCGCGGTGATGAGAGATGGAGCGGGTTTATCACGGCGGTGCAGGAGATTCCTCCGTCGGTATTTCTACCATTTGTTGGACGCTGCTGCCAGTAAAAACTACATCCTGTCTTCAACGAGACGCGGCGGTCAGCAACCTTGACCCTCCTCTAAATCCTGCCTCCCCTCTGTTAATCTTTACGATCTATCATCTGCTGTTTAACGTTCAAATTAGCTGTAAACTTAATTTCAGACGGAAGAACAACTGTTGCCGACAGATTTTTACGAGCTTAGCTGTCAAACTCTTAACTGTGGTTGTTAAAAACTTTGTCTGGCTGACTCGATGTTATTCACGTTAAAACAAGAAAAACTGTGAAAAGGGTTGTGAGTTGAGTTAGCTAACCCTACTATTGACTAAGCAGATACATTTGCCAATGTTAAATCAGTTTTAATGTCATTAATGAGCCCGTCCTCCAGGCTAACGTTGGCTCAGATCATATGTTAGCTTACATCCTTTTTGCGAGCTTTAAAGCTTGTGAGAGAAATTAGGAGTGAAATGTTTTATGGAATATTAGACGTTGAGGTGAAACATTTGAGGAAAACAACGTGGCTTTTCAGACCTGTTCCCCAAAGTGTCTCAGCCTTACTGGATTAGTGTTAAGTGAGAAAACATTGTGGCTGATAATTGAACAGAAGTACGACTGAAACTGGAATAAAACGTTATTAAGGCTAAAAATGACTAAAATGTTACCAAATATTTCTGTCTAAAGTCTTAGACGAAGACTGATTAAAATAAAATAAAATGAACACCCATGAAGCAATCCAAACTTCAAATGATGCAAAAAACATCTGATCCTGAAGGTTACAGGAAAAAGTCGACGTCTTCATCGACTGGTGATCCGCGTAGAAAACAGCAAAACCGCCTCTGTTTGAAAGCAAAAGGTCAATTAAGGCAATTAACACGATCAAAGCCAGGGCATTTAATCTGGGCTTTGTTGAGAAATAAGCATGAAAATGGGCTGGAAGTCTCCCGCACCTGACGGCAGGTGGCTGTCCTGGAGCAAGGTGCTGACTCGCTTGTTTGATCTCTGTGACAAGCCTTTTCTGCTGCACACCTCTCAGCCGGCGCCTCCTGCCAAGCTGGCACATCTTGACACGTGTATCCATCTGAATGCCCTGAACGAAAGCATGCAACGCTGCTCCTCATCCATCCTGATCAAACAAGGATGCGGCTGCAGCTCTCGCAGGAGTGTGAGGCGTGTTTGTGTGGTCTGACCTCGGTGTTTAAAGGACGAGGTGTTGTTAAAAGTACCTGTCACTTCTGCTACAGTTTAGATTAGATCATAATACAATAGAATATAAACTGCAATGTAGTGCGGTGATTATCTTTAGCACTGATATTTTTGTTTCCTTAGTTTGTAGATTAACATTTTCTCTCTCTGTAAGTTACTGAAGTATTTCTTTTTCACGTGCCTTTACGCTGAAAGACACATTTTTCAAGAGTTTTATGTCAGTTACTTTTCCAAATAAAGAAAAAGGCGATAAAACTTTTCATTGTTTGTTTGAATGTACACATTCTTCTCCTGTGCCAGTGACTGTATTTCCTTTTATTTGCACAGCTTGGTTTTTTAAAAAAGTCCTTAAAGAAACAAGAAGATTGAAATCCCTTTTTACAGCAGGGTAAATATTCCCACAGCAAGACTGGCAGCAAGAAAATGTTTGGAGTGCGTCATCGCTGCCAAAAGAAGGTATCACTGAGGACTGACTGAGTGCCAGCGTTTGCAGTTGCCACATTTACATTTTTCATATTTATATCTGTAAAATTAAACAAATCAAAGTGTGTGCAGTTGTGCCAGGTTGTTCCCTGCAGAGCTTGAGTCATTATGTCTTTTAGAGCAAAAATAAAAAAGCACATATATTCATCCAGGCGGCCAAACGTTTGTTTTATTAACTTATAGTTTATAGTTGTGCCCCACCTTCCCCTGGAGAGTTGCATATGCCTCTTGGTAATGAGTAATGTATGCACAATATGATATTTAACAGAAGGTACTTTATTCCCCAACAGTGACTAAATAATTTCAATAAACTAAGAAATGCATCGTCGGCCAGCCACTCTCCACCGTCTGCCAACGGCCCGGTGCGTCTAATCTTCAACCAGCCACCAGCTCGCGTTCACTCCACTTTCAATTACTCTCCACCGGCTCCCTGTGGCGGCTCACATTAAGTTCAAGTCACTAATGTTCGCCTACAGCGAGGCCGCCGGCACCGAGCCCACATGTATCACCTCATTCAGGATTATGAGACGACTCGTTCGCCATCGCCGGCAAATTAACGGCGGCGAGCGCTGCTGTCGCTGTGAGGGAGGACGTCTCAATCACAGCCCTCCTCTCCTGCAGGCCGCCGGCGGTGGAAGCAGCTGCCAATCAGAATCCCTGCCTGTCGTCAAAAGTCCCGCCTCCTCTGAGAGTACGAACTCACCCAATACGCTCTCTTTCTATCGCTGCCAGGCCTTCAGTCGCTCTCTTGAGATAAAAACTCATACGTTAACTTCATGCAGCAGCAAAGCTTGTGGCAGTCGTGTTGCGTACAACGTGGAACTGAGTATTGTTAATCTCAAAGGCTTCTTCTCTGTGATCCACTGCGGATGGATTGGACCTGATTGGTGAAACGCTTTGGACAAACCCAATCAATAAATGTAAAAGCAAAACAACTGCAATGCTCTACTGTTAAACATCTGCCAGCCAGACTGTCAAATATTGTCCACTTAACTGTTAAAGTGAATTAAAACAAATCATCTATCAATATACACCAAATGTTTTTTCACTCACCATGCAGCAACTTTTATTAAATCATTTAGGGACAAAACCACGTGTGAGTGCGATCAAACGGTTTGATTTAGCAGGATTTCATTTGGTTCAGTGACGATTTTCGGTTCCCAGCTTTTAAATGTTAACAGCATTAAACTGAATTCTTTGTGGGGCAGAATCAGAGACCACATTTTTGCAAGGTCGGGTGACTTTGACCACTCATGCACAGCATCAGTTTTGCTCTAGGTCCATTGGCTCGTAACTCAAATTGTATGGCGACAAATGAAGAGAGTAAATAGTGTCAATGTCGTCAAACGAAGTGTAAATTACAGATGTTACAGCCCAGGAACACACTGACACATGAACCGACTGAGAAACAAGGCTCCTGTCGGTCCTGACGACAGCTAAACACCGCTCGTGTTCACATGTGGACAAATTCATCCATTTCATGTTCATCTTCCGAATTTCTCAAGACATAAAACTGCTCTTAGTTTGCCTTGATCTGAGGAGGAAGGCACGCCAAGGATCCCGGCGGTTCAGAAAGCTGTTGCTTCTGATCCCGGTGACAGACCACACACTCTCACATTTTTTATTACCCCCGTCATCCCGACATGGCTTTAAATGCACATAGCCTCTCTGAAAGACTCAGCAGATGAGGGGAACAAGGTCAGAGGATTGGGATTTGAAGCTGTCTAACAGCCATGTGCTCCGAACACATGCTCTCCACCAACAGGTTGTAAGAATCCACCAGGGGGCACTGTTGCGCCGTAGAGGACGCAGCTCTGCCAAGATGGCCGAGGAGAGAACCGGAGACAGAGGTTGTCTCGGCCATGTGGGTCACAGGAGCCGTGCTTTTTAAAGAGATGAACAATGAGCAGTGATCGGTAGGGGGGAAAGAATAACAGAAATAAAAATTCATGCCAAGCAATCAGAATGAAAAATGGTTGTTCTGCAAATCAGTGGAATGAAGGAAAGTTTAATGGGAAAAGGAGGCCCGAGCCAAGGAGCGATCACAATTCAAAGATGCTTTGAAATAATTACACATTCAGTACAAGAGCTGTTAATTGTGCACATTCCAACAATCCCCCGCTGATGTATCATCACCGTCACTTTTGGGGCATCAATGGAAACAGCGTGGCGTACAATTCCAAATGACAAAAAGCTAACTTAGCATCAGAAATGCCAATCTGGTGCCGTTTTATGAGCTCAGAATGGGAGAGGACAATGCAATGATATTTAAAATAGAAAGAGCTCCGTGCCTGCCAAATTATTTCAGGACTGATTTCAGCCGATGTCAATGGAGGTTATTTGGCGATATGTAATTCTACCTCAGATAACAGAGGTTAAGTTTGGAATGGCTCTGATAGGCTCTCGTTCTGCTTAGCGACCTTGAAGTTTTTCCTCCAGGAAGGCAAAAACATCAAATTTACGTTGAAACATGTGATGCTCCTCTTTCATACTACAATGATGCTGTACGACATAAAATGACACATATTATACTAATTCTAAGGTTTATAATCTAACTTTGGGTCACTTCTAGGACAGATTTACCTGATTTAATGCTCAGAAAACACAGTATGCTCTGATTGGTCAGCTCACACACGCCTGAGCCGGCACTGCAAACGACACCAGAGCAGCTGTGCTACATCAATTCTCACGTGCCAAACTATCCACACCGCAGATATTATGTGTGACGTGGTGATGTATTGTGATGTCACTTGTGTTGTGTGTTTCCTGCGGGAGGTGGACCTTGACCTTTTTAACCTTGACGATCTTTTACACGCACAAGAACGAATAAAACAGAAAGGAAAAATCGACGCTGAGCACATCAAAATATGGAGAGCTACTGTGACTAAACACGTGGAAAAGCACTTTGAGGAGAAGATGGTAGAAGTCAACACAGCCGGGGCAGACAGGCTAACATTAGCGCTGACAAGCGACTGATGGAAAGCTCTCACAATGGAAAGTTACTCCACAACGACCTGTAACTCCATCAGTGCTGACAGGCAGCAACCAAGTGTGAGGAAATAAGCCAGTTATGCGAGATTAGTTAATCCTCCTGTCCAGCACGTTGAATCAACAGAGTGCCGGACTAAATGGAAAGTCGTTCTTGTATTTCACCTCATTTTAGCACTTTTTTCTTAATAATCATCCAGTTAGTTACAAGGAGTGTTGGAGTGTTGTTATTGAAAGCAGAATAAACCAAAGCCGACACGGTCTATCATCGAGTCTGTCTAACGAGCTCTCAAAACATTTCTGAACTCCAGAACAACTCAAGTAGACCTTGAGTTGAGATACAATCCCGTCAACAATGAACTTTCAAACCTCAACCAACGAAGGATGTTGCCTGAAAATCGTCGGAAAAAATTTCAAATCTACAACAACCGAGAAAACTACATCTGCTGAGGAGGACAAAAAAGTAGAGAGGATGAAAGGCCGACAACAAGCGAGCGAGCGAGAGTCGCTTCAGACGACATATTCTGTCAACTGCTGTTTCCAAGGTCAAGAACGAAGAATGAAGTCAAAGCTCAACCTTGAGGGAAGCAACACTGTCAGAATCGTGCACAGATCTGTCGATGAGGACGACGGTTAAATGGTTTGAAAGTCCACAGCAAGTGTTTCCGGTAACAAGGTCAGGAACAGACTGTCAACTTCAATTAAAACCAGCTGCTTAGTAGTTCTGCAATGAGGTTCAACTGAGGGTTTTTGCTGATGTCAGAAGAGGCTGAATCAGCTCTCAGATTTTCTATCGAGAAAAAAGCTTTACAGCACAATCTAATATCGATGGTTTGGCCCGGATCCAACATCATGTACGGGCTTGTTCTCATCAACCACAGAGTGACCTCCGCTGCATTTACTCCTTTATTTTGGTTCATTTGATCAGGTAATAGCGAAGCCCTTCGAACATCTGCACTAAATAACCGCACTGGGACATTTACAGTGAAATGTTGGCCTTCAATCAATAAAAAGTAGTGGGGTTTATTAAAGTAGGGGAAAAAATGTAATTCAAACTGACTACAGGAGCAGACAGAGACACTATTCAGCACACAAAGAGATGGAAGACGAAGAAGTTATTTACCTGAAGAACTTAGAGGGTAAACTTTCCTCTGGGCCGATGCTCAGATTCATATCTATGGATTCTAAACCAGGAACATTTGTACAATTTCCAATGGGAATTACTTCATTATTCAATCAATATATTACAGCAAAGATCACAGACGAGTCCATCATGCTTAGCTCAAGTTAAAAGCACTCGAAACTGATGTTCTGGACTCAAACTCTGACCTAGAAGGAGGCCAAAAACTCAGACAAGCTACTTCCACGTGATAAACCCTCGTTCCATCTGATGTCCGTGACATAAAAATAATTTAATCAACAATAAGAAAATGTCCACTACTAGGGCCTGTGGCCAAGTTATTGTTGGTTATGATAAAAGGCACAAAACAAGAATACAGACTCACTCTTCCAGTGAGATGTTGGAGTACAGCAGAGGAGAGACGGACGAAGGAGGACCAGGCGGGATGCTGGAGTCGGGATGGGTCATCGTCTCAGCCGGCGTCCGCCTTTCTGATAACGACGTCTGGGGGACGATTTCCAGCACCGCCCAGCACCTAGAACACACACACAGTTACTAAAGGTAGATAAATACAAACATTTACTGAAGCACAAGGAAGCACTGACTGTTAAAAAACAGATACTTAAAAAACAACAACGACCAAACTACTATGATCTGGTTTTTCTAAGCGAAGTCTACAAGTGGGTCTTGAATCAAAACAACAAAAACAAAAGATGTGGTTTGATGTCACTGTCATGTAGCGCGGGATCATGATTGTTGTGACGCCATCATCGATGAATCATCTGCGAGCAACCAATTAAAACACACCATTACTTTGATAAGACTTTGGATTTCTCTGGGTTTTAACTTTTAACTGTAAAAGCAAACAACTCAACAACATATACAAAGGTCTGGTCATATTTGGACTTTTTAATGCTAAAAACTGAGCTGGATGTAACAACACAGACTGGAGGAAAAAAAAACCTGTCTGAGGCTTAGTTTTCTGGTTTTCTAAGAAATTGACAAATCATGGTCCAAAAAGATGCTGTTTGATGTCCAATCACAGTGCAGAGGGTTTGGTGTTTGTGGCTGGTATGTTTGGCTGTATAACATTTGTTCTGTATTCTGTGTTCACATGAAGATATCATGAGTGTATCCAACCGAGCCGTGCCAACACGTCTACCATATTTAGTTTTAGGATAAATGCTTTAGCTAGTCCCCCCAGGAATCCGCGATTCCGCGATCGCGGAAATGACCGCGGATTTCTCGGCTGTCCGCGGATTCAAAGACCTTCCGCGGAATATCAAATTTTGCATTTAATTTCCATCCCGGCCGCTAGATGTCGCTGTCAGATAGACTGGGCTCTAGACTCACAGTAGAAGTACGACACCCACAAACGTTTACCAAAGAAAAAACTGTTTATAATTTGGACCCGATTGCACATTTTGTGTCAGCATTTCATTGCTGTAACTGAATGTTTACATTTACTATCTGCAGTATGCAGAAGGCACTTTCTGTTCCTAAACCTTCACCCATACTTTGGTGAAAAGTTTTGCACTTTTTAGGTTGCCAATAAATCTGCCCAACAGGGACAAAGAAATTGTTGATGTTGATTATTCTAAAACCAGTAATAGTTGGTTCCACAATGTTTTACAGTGTTCTGGTATTGCAATTAATTTCATAAGAGAATATTTAATTCATTATCACAATAAAAAAGTATGTTTTTTTAATGTTTGCCGAATTTTAACTTTCAAGCCGCGGAATCAAGAATTGCTCTAAACGGAATTTAAACTTTTTCTCTGCAGATTCCTGGGGGGACTTTTTAGTGGAGGAAGCAGATGTAATCAGTGTCAAGATGAGGATTTAAGAACAATGAGCAGCGTTTTTGTTTCATGACAAACAACCTAAACGTGTTTCTTCACCACAATTATCAAAAAGCAGCAGGCAGCTGTATTCAGTGAAAAAGCTTGAATGAACCCGTTGTTCACTACCTGCTGGACACAAAACAGTCCAGGACAGACAGACAGACAAAACAAGATGTTGGCAATGTCAGCGATGAGCTAGTGAACACAGTGGAACACTGAGCAGCTGAAGAATCGGAAATCAGAACTTACAGGAGAGTTAAAATTGGACTTAAGTTCATCAGGTGGCCAGAAACAAGACCCCAAACGAATGATTTTGGACTATATAAGCTGATTTCCACACCTCTGTGCTTTAAATGACCATCTTGAACCGCAAAACCAGGGTCAGTTAAATTACTTACCTTTAATTAATGTGTTCCAGGGGGACTGAACCAAGTGTAGGAAAGGTGGAGGGGTGTGTATTGAAAATATTAATTGATGACCGTTCAGGGCATTCACCTTAAGACATGTTAATAGTTTCAGCAAGGTGTTATAATTTATGCTTTCTCACGTTGTAGAAGCTACAACGTGCAGAGTAAGCAGAGGTTTGGGTGTCCGAGTGTGATCTCAGTGTTCCCTTTTAACTCTGAAACTTTCCAAGAAACTGCACAGACGCGGAGACATGGCGGTCTAACTTCCTGGCCTGGTTTCACTTCTTGCCTTTCTGAGAATAATATTGCCCTCAAGCAATACATGGAAACTGAGACTTACTATTTAAAGTGTCACAAGGACACCGTCATGAATTAATTACACATTTATCAGCATGACTGAGCCATAGTAAGCTGAAATGAAGCATGGCCTTCGTTCTGCCAGAGCACTGAACCACAAATCGCGCTCATTCAGGAAAATGAGGCGATCTGAAGAAACTGACGATGATTTGGTTTTTCAGTCCTGCAGCCGCTGCTTGTACAGCTTTCACCCACCTGCAGGACAACACTGTTAGTAGTTGTGTGGATAATTTTCTACCACAAAACCGCGGCCTCCGTCTGTTCTAGTTCCCTTTTGCCATACTGTGTACTGTGTGGTCCTCAGTGCTTATTGTGCTCCCTCCTGAATCGTTTGCTGATTGATTTCAAAAGGAAAGAATTTCAGTCTAATTCAGAAAAAATATTTTGGACTGTGGAAGTTGAGTGGTTTGCTCTGAAACTCGGTCCAGTTTTAAATGTTTGTCTTGGCATGAGAGCAAAAAGCATCACAAAATCTGCAATCAGAGGCAGCTGGTGTGGCTTTTATTACAATTAACCTCTTAGTGAACACCCCCATTTTAAGGTTCTTTTTCCAAAACGACATACCGAAATTAAAAGCATGGCAGCTCCCACATAGTTTGAGACTCAGGGATGTGCTTGGTACCAGTGGAAAGGTAACACCCTCAAGATTTTTCTAGAAGCCTAAGTGTGATTCTATGACATACTGACACAGAGTTACAGAGGTTGGAACACAGGTTTTGGTTTCCGTCCAATTCAAATGTCAATAAACTGACTAAGATATAAGGGTTCAGGTATGTCTATGGACACAGCAGACACATTAGGCCACAGCCACAGGTCTCAGCTTGCTACACTCAAAATTTGAAGTCAAAAGACAAAAAAAAATGATTTTTCACAATTTTTTTTCTAAAAGCATGTCTGTGCGTTTTGCTTGGGTCCTTTTTTTCCAAGAGCGAGATTCAAAGGCTTGTTCGACACTTGTAGCTAGTTTTGGGTAAAATGACATGGATATTCCCATTCTATGGACTCTTGGCGAACTATGAAAAAAAAAATTGTGGCATGACGTTGTAGCTGTGGAAAAAGGAAACACTCCGAAGGCATTCTTGCTTCTTGCAGTAGAGGGCTCTTTCTAATGTTGTGTCATGGTGAGTTTAGAAGGCTATTACCTGGTCTGGAAATAACTTTTTTCCTTTGTGTTTGGGCTTAAAATAATCATGACAATCTCAGCTTTCTAACAGTGAGTATATACTGTTAAGATCAGATGCTTAAAACTATTAGCAAAAAACTATTCGTTTTTACGAAGTGTGTTCGTTTAGTGAAGGGTGTTCCTATGTAGGAACAGTGTTCCTTAAGGGGTTAATCTGTACACAAACGATCCTGTGATGAATCTTTAGTCAGGAGTGTGTGCACGTTAACGTATTTCAGGAATAAAACATGAAGTGCAACTTTTGCTAAATAACATAGCAGGTGAGGAGGCGATGATGCACAGGATTAACCTAACCAGGCACAACACAAAGCCGTCGGATGTGTGTAGAAGCAGCCTGACGTCATTCACACGTGACGTAATCAAAGCAAACACAGTGAACGTCTCTGTTGTGGCACTTCCCAGATCTGAGACTGCAGATTTATTAACTTGGTCTCCAGTCAGTAATTATTGTAAGGTAAAAAAAAAAAAAAAACAGTCCGCCTCAACAAGCTGAAGTTTACTTTGTGAAAAGATCACACTTCCAAGTTGAAATAATTCCCTGAAGAATTCATTAAATTTGCATCAAATAATGAAGTGAAAGAATACGCTCGTTATCAAGCAGGCATCTCATACAAGTGATCTCCACAACGTCTCTTCACTGTTAGTTTGATGTATACAGACGAGTTTTGCCTTTGTAGATGAATGAAACGGAGCTACTCCTCACAGGGAAGTTCGCAGGATCATCTTCTACTGAAATGTTTAAATATATGTTTTGTTTCTTATTTGACATCTTTAGAGTCTGTTTACTTTCTCTGATGTCTGCCGCAGCTTTGGTCATTATTTCCTGCGAAGGTGACACACTCAGCTTCGTATAAAACAGGGGGAGTTAACTGACTTTAGCAGGTTTACCAAAGGGAGATGTCTGCTAACAAGCCAGTTCCACGGTAAAATCAATGTGCCAGCAAGGTAACATTTATGCTGTCAAGTCGCTCTAATTTCTCCCTTTAGCCCAAGGCAACCATTAATATCTGCTAACTTTTAATCATACATCAGTCTGAAAACACAGCTTTTTATCCGACAGTTGAGTTTCGGTTTGTGTTTTGACCTGTTGGTAATTTCTCTTCAAAATATTGAGCTCCTCTTCTGAAGCATGAGCATAATGAATTACTGGTGCTAGTGCTGAACTAAATGTTGAATATAAAGTCATGTTTTGATCTGGTTAAAAGAATTTTGTCAGGTCGGGGTGCCTGTCAGGGTGTCTCGTCTCTTTTCTTTTTATGTCCAGAATATGATCCAACAACTGTAGACTGCATCTCTAATGTGCCGTTTCCTGAAACCCTTTCAGTCAGAGTTCAGGGAAAACCAACAATGTTGTCAGCGATCTCATGATGCTAATAAGGTCTCTGCTCTAGAGAACAGAAACAGAATCCTCCTACCGAGCGCCTTGAGGCTGGCCTCAAAAACAAAGATGGCTGCCAACCTCTCAACTATTGATTTAAACCTCATTTGATATCTTAGGAGCTTCTCTGCCCGCCCTGTGGCCTGCAACAACCAATCGGTGAGTTCACAGAGAGGAGACCCGCTCCTTGTTTCATCCTCCCTCCTGAGCCGCCTACACAATATTACATAATTTCCAGGGTGAGTCACTTAAATCTGATGGTGAAGACACAGAAATCTTACTTGCACTTGTTCGTACATTAAGTTTTGAGTATATTTAACTATTGTTATACTCTCTTTTACAGACACTACAATTAATTAAGAGCTGTACTGCCAAACAACAAAGACAGAGCATATCACCCCAATGTTAGCCAACCTGCACCATATCCCAGTATTTTTGTGAATGATTTCAAAACCCTGCTGCTGTTTACAAGGCTCTTACTGGCTGCAGACTGGCATACATTATCAACCCTTTGTTTGTTTTATAATCCTTCACGGCATCTTAAACCTCTGCTGCTGGTTTTTAAATACAATCCATCACCCAAATAATAAAATCAGGAGCTCAGCAATGAAACTATGAAACACTTACCCAAGGCTGTGAGACATGCGAGCTCTTTGAAGATTGACAACTTATTCATTCAACATTGCTTTTAACAGAGAGGTTTTGTGTTAAATTCATATTCTCCACTTATTTTATTGTTCTTATGCTTTTCTTTGTTACACATCTTATTGTTCTCACATTACCTGCTTACCTGTTCTTGCAATTTGCTGATTCTCTTGCTTTTAACTCATTTGATTGTTTGGTTCTATCGCGTAGTATTTGCATTTGTTTAAATTTGTTTTCTACTCCCTTTGCTTTATTGTGAAGCACTTTGAGGTACAGCCTCTGTATGAAAGGTGTTATGTAAATAGTTTACATTTAGTATTATTATTGGTATTAATTTGGCATCATCATTTGTTGACAGTCACATGTGCCACCAGTCAGAAAAGATGAATCATGAATCATGTCACAACATTCACAGTCCCAATCTGTGCCACACTGTTACCTTTTTCTTCCATTGAGTGCTTTTATCAAACTTTCCAAGGTCGAGAATAAACTCTCCGTATGAACTTCCAAGATAGCGAAATTGTTGCTGCCCAGATCAAACCTTCACCAGACACATTCATCTGGAATTGTGCACTTGGGTGAAGTCCACTCCTGCTTGCCAGATCTGAGCCACATGGACAACATACAATAGTCACATAGTAAGAGCGAATAGAATGAACCAGAGATTCCCCAAATCTGTGCCACAGCTAATTCTTATTCAGGTGGGCTGGATCTGGACCAGACATGTGGCCATGCTGTGGTCTGCTTGGGGCTCAGATCTGGCAAACATGATTAAATCACCCAAGTGCCACCATTCAACTTCACATGGGGGCCAGATGAGGGTGCCTGCTCTAGTTTTGCACTCTGGGTTTTAGGCCAGCAGAAAAAAAAGGCATTTGAATGTGTATACTTCCCCAAAAAACAAAGGCGGACTTCATATCATGACGATGGTCTTTTGCAGGGGCGGAGTGGCAATTGGGATGATCAGGAGTTTTCCCAATCGGCCCTGAGGCTCATCGAAATTATCGACGTTGTTTAAATTCACCACAAAAATCTCTAAGATCTACTATATTAGAATGAGGTAGAAGTCCAACCAATATTTATACCACTTTCTCACTCTCTATATCTCAGTCATGGTTACCCTGCACACTCATCTCTGATCTCTCGCATCAATCTACGGATGTTTGTGTAGCCTATCATAATTTAATTCTTCTTATTCAGGCGTTACAGAACTTTCATGGTCACAAATAAAAAAAAACCCTGCAATTTAATTTGTTTGTTTGTTCTTAAATTAACGTAGAATGGAGCAAGGCCTCCAGGGAATGGAAAATGCGTTTATCCAATGAACCGATTGCAGTTCAAGTCTATTTACAGAAATGTAGGGGGATAAATGAGCAGCCCCTCGTCTTATGGCATGAGCCTACAAGATAATGACATACGTCAGACAGAGAGAAAGCGAGCAAGTTCGAGGAAAAGTACAGGATTTTTGACAGTCGAAGGATTAGCGTAGTTGCTTGTTGTTTTACACATGGAAGGCAAGCAGAGAAATGAGAAAGCAGGAGCCAAAAAATGCCAGAATGAAGACGAAGCAGATGCTGGAGGGGGGGATGCATCAAAGTGCTCGAAAATTACAAATTTATTCCGAAATCAAGCGTCAGCGAGTGCTGCAGGTGAATTGACAGAAAAACAGTTAACGGAGCTGGTGGGCCGGTGCGATCAGAATTTTCCCGGTGGACTTTGGTGCCCCACTCTGCTCCTGGTCTTTTGATAGGTGATGAAAACTCCAGAACAATTACTAAATGGTTCTTGTGGTTTATGAACTATAGTTTCATCTAGATTCACAACGCATCAAATGCAAACACACAGATATTCACAGTGGATAACACGAAGGATGGCGTATCCAATGCTTTAACAACACAACTGCACTGTCAGCTAGTTTGTCACATGTTCTATTAGTATCAACTCAGATATGTGTCTTGTTGGAGGCAATCATGGCTGCCCAGCAGTGCCAACCAGGACTCCAACAGGGATTTCCCCCGTTGAGTTTTTGAAAAGTGTTTAAGTCTGGTGAAAATCATCCTGATAATCCTTAAGGGTGCAGCTAGTCTTTGAAGGTTTTCCGAAAACAAAAGCAGGAGACCGGGAAACAGAGGATGAATCACAAGTTCTTTGTTCGAAACCAAAGGCCATAAAGTTAGGCTGCAGGGAGAGAGAGAGGGAGAGAGAAAAGGCAAGTCATGGACAAGTATGTTTTCTGCTCTCTCTGCAGCACTGGCTGTTGGTCTCTTTGAATCGGCAGTGCAGAGTGCAGCTCTGAGAGATTTATCCATTCATTTGTTGTGGCCACGCTCGAATGCACCCAACAACACACCATTTCTATTTTATTCTACTAGTCTTTCACTCTGCCGGGTGGCTCAACAGAATTATGTCCCCAACGATAATTATCAATCAAAATTATGGTCTAAAAAATGGAGGCAGAGGAAATTGCTTACCAGGACGTCAAGCAGGAACAGGACCCCAAAAAGAAGTAGTGTGATAACAGAGGAGAGAGGTGAGGGGAAGCAGGGCGATAGAGAGGATTTGCATCTGTGCGGTTTAAGCTGTGATGATTTCAGTCAACTTATTGTGACAAACTTCAAGCCTTTTGAAGAACAAACAGTGTCGACAAAATGAAGTGTTCATAATCCCTGCCAGTCTACAAAAAAAGGAATCTAGTGGAAAAAATGTGTGACTGCAAGAAAGCGATAAGTCTTTCCAATAAATGACTGAACGCTTTGCTATTTTAGGAGTGAAAAGGTTCAGAACCCTGTTAGCCTTATACTCAAGTTTGGGGCTGCAATTTACCCAAATCCAATTGCACTTGTTTGCATGGACAGTACAAGTGTAATGTGAGCTGTTACTTTTCTGTATGGACAGACAGATTTAATAAAAAAGAAGTTATATCATCCATTTTAGTGGACTACTAGTCTAGACACTAGTTTGTACAGTGTTCTGAAGTGGATTATGAAAGCAATTAGCTACCATCTTGTTTGAGTTTTATGAAGGTGATACAACTTTGGGTCAGTCATCAGAAAGCTGGTAGTTTACCTTTTCTGCAAACCACTGTCATGCTCACATTTGACTGCTATGTAAGCACCATACTGGCCATGTATAAGGAGTTTTAACTATGCAAAGAGTTAAAAACATGCTCTTTAACCCAAACTTTCACCCTCAAGTGTTGTTTTGTTCCTGTTGTGATAAAGTATAACATTATCACAACAGAAACTGAGCCCAAAGATACTAAAGTTGGAGCATGAACATGTAAACTTTAAACATACTGAACTGTGGTTTGCCAAAGTGTTCATTGCTAACATGCCAACATGCAAACATTGCCAACAAGTCAAATTCAAAGATGAGAAGAAAACCTTTCTATCATGAAATGACCAGAACACCAAGATTAAGTGAACTCCAAGACAATCTTTCTTAAATCTAGGCATTGCCAGCATAAATCACACATCACCGATGTTTATGCTTTAACTGACTACATTTATCATTAACAACACTGACTGGTCATCAACATAAAACATGGTGGATGTCTCCTTTAAATGGTTTTGCAGTTGTTGGTACACAAAAAGTGACAGAAGTTGTAGAGTCTGCATACCTGGCCGTCTGCAGCAGTGTGGTTTTGGAAAGTTCAAATATTGCCAGATGCAGCCCCAGTTCGGACATTGGTTTTAGGAAAGAGGCGGTTTCTAACACTGCTCGATGATCTGAGAAGTACTTCATTTGAAGCATAATGACCTTTAATGCACACTTTGTCAGCCTACCCAACACCGGTCTGAAAATATGAGCCCCATAAAAGGGGCTGTGCACTAATTACTGCTTCCACTGAAATTTAGTGCCTAGTGAAGTGGCAGGGTAGCTGAATTAGTGGGATCTGCTGATGTTAACAGAAATGCAATTATAATACATATTCACTGTTGTGTTGCGCACAGGCTGTGACCCAGACAATATACGGTCAAAACAAAGCTTATGGATCATAGGAATGGATCCAGACATGAGAGGAGTGAAGCATAAGATAGACTACAGCATTGGGCCTCTGTTGCTTTGTTGCTGAAAGAGACAGAATGAAATGGCAGCAAGTCTCATCCCAGCAGTGGAAAGGGTATATCATCGGTCTATTCAGGAAGCTGAGAAAACCTTTCTCACTTCTCTTGAAAGCTGATGTTTGTTTGGCCGACAGCAGATGTACAGGAATGGATGCCCAACTGCGAGGTTTGTGACCCTGCTCAATTCTCTTTCAGCTACTTGAAAGTCTCAGAAGCTTTTTCCGACTGTCTGGCACAACACTGGAGTGTTACAACCCTCAATTTCACTCTATCGTCGAAGTCTTCAGGGGCAGTCAGGGGCACCAACAAAACACTGAGTGAGACCATCAGCAAACAGGCCACCGCGAGGTATTTCTTGTTCTGATTTTGAGAAATTCTTGTGAAACCCTTCATGAAATAGTTGGTGCTGGAACCTTGGTGAAGTCACGACTATACTTCTTTAGGTTGTTCCAAAGTCCTTAAAGGCAGGTCTTGTCAATCGGCAGCCATCTTGGCAACACTCTATCTAAATGAATGGGGAGAGAAACATAACTTCACGTGATGTCCTCCTTCTCCATGCTCTTATTTGAAGTTCGTATGTACACGCACCACATCGGTTAAAACTGTCTTGAATGTCAACTGTGCACTAACGTCAGTGCAAGAACACGACTGGCTGATGTGGTTCCTTGTTAGACTGTTGTGAAGCAGATGGCTGGCTTATGTGAGAAGGGTCGATATATGTGTCATATGAATCTCCTGTGACATCATGTGGTCATACTATGGCTACTGTTGGTTGTGGCTTGCTTTCCATCATGGCTTAAGAGGATAAAGTATACCAGTTTGCAACTGTAATACAGCACAAATTCCAATGTCGATGCCTGGGCAAGCTACTGGTCCTGATATTTCCATTAAAATGAATTGATGGCAACATTTTGGTGGTTTAAATGCTGAAGTGAATGAGCCCTGAAACCTGAGCAAAGTACATAATGTACATAATGATACTGTTCAGTGATGGAGGAATGTTTTCAAGAGGTGAAATCTGACACTGAACTAAAGAATCAAAAGTGAATATAGTGACTAGCGTTAGTCACATTTCCTCAACCTTGCATGTGAAAATGACTGAAATTCAGAGCCTGTTTAAGAGTCTGGGTTGCAGCTTATCTATCTTAACATTTACTGAACTGAAATGTACAAGGATAGTTTAAGTTTTTGCAGTGCAGGGGCTCTGACTGTGCTGATAGAAAGTGAAGCCTGTATACAGGGCATTGAAATCCCCCTGAAATGCTATCGTGAATCGATAAATGGAGCTCCCATGTGAAAAAACTTGCCATTATAGAGCATTGCTTTGCCACGCAACACTGCCTTCAGAATCTGGTGTGTAGGTTGGAAACAAGAGGGGGAAAAAAAAGGCAGCCTGAAGCTCATAAATCTCAGAGAAGTATCCCAGAGGAGGGAGACTTATTGTGTGGAGCTGCTGTAAGTTGTTTTGCCAGAAGTTGATCAGTAAAGTACAGCGAAGGTCAGATACAGCCAATTGTTGGATATAGCTCAGTGGAATTTGTCATGGGTGTGCAAAGACTATCTTTTCTTGAGTTTAAAATGTGCTGCTTGCTTGACACTTGGCATTGATTTGACGCTATGATCAAGCAGTGGAAAGGAGAAGGGAGGACAGAAATTAGCCTGAGAACTGAGGGGAAGAGATTTAAGAGAGCTTGTGGCCATGATTCCAGTTTTTGTACAATGGTTTTAAAGAAATAGTCTAATGATTTAGCATTGCACTTACATTAATTAGGTGTCTTTGCCAGAGACAAAGAATTGGCAAAATCAATCAAACAAATTAGCAGAGGTTGAGATATCCTGACTTTCATAGTGTTTCACAAATCCAACTACATTGAACATAGCATATTGAAGACCTTGCCTGCACTGTAAATTATGGTTTAGGAGGGAGTAATGCACGATCGCCATTTAAACAAAGCTGAGCGTACTGTGTGACGTCAATTAAACAATTCACAAAAGACATCATACAACAGTTTTTAATGGCTGAGTGCGTCTCCTCATGTAAGTGCTTTGACTCGGACATGTAAAATCAGTGAAATGCCTCCTTAAACTGCATCTTTAAAATGTATTTATTCATGTCTCTCATGAAACTGGATGTCTTTCTCACTGTTTTACACAAATATACATGTAACCAAATATCCCTGATTTATTCCCCATGGCTTTTTCGCTTTGTCTTCAGTATTTAGATTTGTGTTTAGACTTTTATTTGCCTGGCTTTTTTTAATTTCAGATTTATTTTAAAAAAAGCTCGCTTTCATCTGTGTGTTTTGCCCTTTTTGACAAACTCTGACACGAAATGATTTCAGAATTAATTTGAAATGCTGTTAAATAACATGAAAGCCACAACACACACATTTAAACCACATAGGTCACGGAATGAAAAATGAGGTGAACTGAAAAAAGGGTGAGATGGAGAAATGGTGTACGTGTGTGTGTGTGTGTGTGTGTATGTCTGAATATTGCAAAGATAATGTATGGTTGTAGAAATAAATTCCACAGAAATAAATATTTTTGTATGGAGGATATCAATAAAGAAGTTAATGAGCAGGAAATAAGAGGATAATGTGCTTACCAGAGGATGTTGAGCACAGTACAGGTTGTCAGACCTCCGAGCACTGCTCTCCGAAACCAAAGGATCTGGACGGAGAGAAAATACGTAACATGATGACCAACGTTTTACTGCGTTGAGGAAGAGCAGAAGTTTTTCCGTGACATAGTTGCTTTCAGCCCCAGCACTCGGTGGATTTGACCTTGTCTGTGTATGTTTTGTGCAAAATCCGTCCTCCAAGACACTTTTGAGATAATGACCTCAAAGCATACAAATCATGCCGGAGATGATGATACATCTTGTCATGTATAAGAGGAGTCAGACGCAAGTGCTTATTTACATGATTCAGAGTTTGTGTTATTCTGACAAAGACACTGAGAAGCTGTAGCAGTGGAAAAACTTTTGTACGTTTGAATGCACATTTTCAAACAGTGTGTAAAAGAAGAAAAAGAATTTGTCTGAGAGGGAACTGATAGACGAGGTTTTCAGCACACTTTGTTGTGCAGTGTTTCACTTTCTTTTGAGATTTCAGTCCGTCAGACATTAATCAGAGCCGGCTCTGCATAGATCTAAGTGTGCAGACATCTCTTCTTTCAGTTTGGATTCATTGATGTTGGGTGGAGCCGGTCATCCTGTGAACTTTTGGCTAAGGGGAAAAATATTGGACTGTCAAGCCAACAAAGGAAAATGGAGTACAATGGAGACAGCTTTCCATAGTGCGTAGGAACCCTTTTTAATGGCACCCAACTTAAGAAATAGTGCCAGCAACTCCTACATTACAGTAGCAGATGGAGTTGAGTTGGACAAAAACTGGACCATGTGCTTGGGACAGAGCTGTAACCCAACCAGCAGCACTTCTAACCTGACACAACCAGCAGGCAGGGTTAGTCGCCTGGAAGGAAAAGTGAGGTACAGCCAGTAAAAAACCATCAGTGCTCACCAAATGTGGTATTAAATAGCATATGGTACCAAAACTTAATATCAAGCTCTGAATTCATGGTAACATTAATGTCTGTACTGAATATTTTCACATAATGAATGAAACTATGCAAATAATGTCTGATATGTGCCATATAAATTAGCAGCAGGAGCCACCCAGTACAACACGGTTCTGTCACTGAACTGCTCAACTGGACCTGCTCAGCCGAAGATGTCGATCTTGGCCAGCCTGACTGCTGTTAAAAGATGGCTGAGAGATTTTACAGTCTTTCTCTGTAAACCCATGTAGCAACATTACAACACAGGTCCTCCAGATCAGCAGGTGATGCAGGATAGACCAGAGGAGAAGACTTACCTGTGTTTTGTTGTGTGAGATCTGTGAGAAGAGCAGAGGCATCACGTTTACGATCCCTCCTGTTGACACAAAAAACAGGTCAGGGGGTTAATCTCACAAATCTTACATAAAAAAAATACATTTGTGGTTTTTCCTTCACTGCATGCAAACAATACTTTACAAGAAAATATGTTTGCACCCTTCGTTCATATGGTGCCATGTAGTGGGATGCAAAGACTCAACATTAAAAATATGTAAACTTTCAACTTAAGAATCTGCAGATATCGGAAGCCAACTGATGGGAGCATGTAGCGATGGCAGCCATGACCCCTCTAATAACCCTACAAGCATAAACAGATGGTCCACAGTTTTACAACCAGGACAGAATCCACGAATCTCCTCCTGGATCTGAGGCTCAATCTGGGCCTCCTTTCCAACACCCTGGCATAAACTCTCGCATACCCACTTTCGACTTAAGCAAACCAAGTGCTGGTTCAGAGTTGGTTCAACCTGCAGACCTTTTAAGAACCAGTTTGCTTAGTGCCCAGAGTCTTTAGCATCTCAAGGCAAATCAGCTGTTTTTTCCTGGTTTACCAAACTACCTTGAGGTCCGCCAAAAGTCCTCCTCGAGTTGGCTTCACATGAGTGCTCAAGACAAACAGCTGCTGATCTAATGATACGACCACACAGTTAGCTACCGTGCCTTTGTATTTTATAATGAAGCCAGTATGTTTTGGCACCTCTGCTGTGAACTTGCTATACGTTTGCTATCATTCATCGTGATAATTCTGTATTCCTCGGTGCAGTAAAATAAAGAAAGGCAGAAAAAGGGAGTGTGGCCTTTCAAAAATGCAAGAAATTTACAGAGCCAGAGAGGTGAAAAGGTGTAGAAACAAAGACGAGACAGTGAGTGATATTTCACAAAGCTGATTCTCACCCAGAGCCACCGTGCCCATTAGGAAAGGTTTCCCCATCTGCCTGAAGTCACTGCTGCTTTGAAGGCCGACCTCTGACCCCACCGCGAATGTCACAGCCACCTGGGACACACAAACACACACACACACACACACACACACGATAGGTATTCTGTCAAAGTCGAGAACAGGATGAAAGCAGATAAACATCAAAGTATTTGTCACGTACGCAGCACAGGACAGTCACATCAAATAAACATGTGTTTTTTGTTCTAAAACAATCAGAGAATAACAATGTTAGATGATCAACCGTTGAGCATCGTGACTGATGTAGGTACAAAAGTATCTTTGATTCTTTTTGTCGTGTTAGTACTGAGAATTTGGAAAGGGGAGAGCAGCTGAAATACAATTTGTTTGCTAATTTCTTACACTTGATTAATTTGATACTTTGTCTCATTTGATAAGTTCATCTGTGATGTCTGATTTGATACTTTTGAGTTTAAAGTTCTATAAAAAAAACTGTATTGAAAACAACTCGATGCACACTGGGAGCTCCACCGTGGTGAAGTTAGAAACCTGTGCAACATTTAGGGTGATAAGTGAGTGCAGTCGGTGTGTAGCCAAAAAAAAAGAGAGTGCCCAGAGTGAAGAGTAACCTTTGTGTTTTAGTGCAACAAGACCTCACTGTGGTCTGGTTCTCTAGAGACTGAGGCAGCGGTAAACAATTTCAGAACCACAGGTAAGAAATGGGGATGACGGGAGGATAAGGTGAAAGAGGAGTGGAGTGAATAAAGTAAACAATAACACGACACAAGAGAAATGTGAAGAGAAAGAGAAAGTCTTCGCTCACCTACCTTGACTCGCATATGAACTTAAGTGACATCCCATTCTTAATCCATAGGGTTTAATATGACGTTGGTCCCTTTGCAGCTATAACAGCTTCAACTCTTCTAGGAAGGCTTTCCACGAGGTTTAGGAGTGTTTATGGGAATTTTTGACCATTCTTCCAGAAGCACATTTGTGAGGTCTCACACTGATGTTGGACAGGAAGGCCTGGCTCTCAGTCTCCGCGCTAATTCACCCCAAAGGTGTTCTATCGGGTTAAGGTCAGGACTCTGTGCAGGCCAGTCAAGTTCATCCACACCAAACTCTCTCATCCATTACTTTATGGACCTTGCTTTGTGCACTGGTGCACAGTCATGTTGGAACAGGAAGGAGCCATCCCCAAACTGTTCCCACACAGTTGGGAACATGGAATTATCCAACATCTCTTGGTGTGCTGAAGCATTCAGAGTTCCTTTCACAGGAACTTAGGGGCCAACAAAGCCCAGCTCCTGAAGAACAACCCCACACCATAATCCCCCCTCTAACAAACTTTACACTCAGCACAATGCAATCAGACAAGTACCGTTCTCCTGGCAAACGCCAAACCCAGACTCGTCCATCAGATTGCCAGATGGAGAAGTGCAATTCGTCACTCCAGAGAACGCGTCTCCACTGCTCTAGAGTCCAGTGGCAGCCGGCTTTACACCACTGCATCCGACGCTCTGCATTGCACTTGCTGATGTCTGGCTTGGATGCAGCTGCTCGGCCATGGGAACCCATTCCATGAAGCTCTCTACGCACTGTTATGAGCTAATCTGAAGGCCACATGAAGTTTGGAGGTCTATAGCGACCTACTTTGTTATAAACCCACTGACAGTTGACTGTGGAATATTTAGGAGAGATGAAATTTCATGACTGGACGTGTTGCACAGGTGGCATCCTATCACAGTACCACGCTGGAATTCACTGAGCTCCTGAGAGCGATCCATTCTTTCACAAATGTTTGTAGAAACAGTCTGCATGCCTAGGTGCTGCTTTTATACACCTGTGGCCATGGAAGTGATTGGAACACCTGATTTCAATTATTTGGATGAGTGAGTGAATACTTTTGGCAATATAGTGTATGTTATTATCCTGTTTTATGTTCTCTCGTTTCCTGTTTTAGTTGAAATTTTACTCTTATATGTCGCGTGTTGTTTTTCAGTTCCTCCCTCTGTGATTTTCCCTACTTCCAGTGTTTTTCCATTCCTTTCCCTCACCAGTCCTTTTCCTACCTCACTCCACCTTTACCTGATCCCCTCATTAGCGTGTCTTTAAATAGTTTTTGTTCTCCCTCCTGTCTTTTGTCAGTTCGTTCAATATTCTCCCGTGACGCCACCCTTTGTTTCCCACCCGCGTCGACTCCCGTTTATCCCAGTGGTATGTCCCTTGCTTTTGTTTTGCACTTTGTTGAATCCCTTTTTCGTTACTACTTTGTCTTTTTGTCCTTGAGATACATTTTTGTTTGTTTTTCCTGGATTTGTTTAATTCAGCTTTTGTTAATAAAACCCGCATTTTGTCCGCCAATCCTGCCTCCCATGTGTTGTCTGCATTTGGGTCCTCACCTTGTTTTCCAAAGTGTAACAATATAGACAGCATGGAAAGAAAAGGATGCAAAGACAAGACGCAAAACTTATGAAGAAGAACGAGTAAAGTGGAGAGGAGGGGGTGTTGACTATTGACGAAGAAGACATGATGACTGGTTCCAATAACTTTTAACTAAAGGTGCCAATGAATGCTTTTTAGATGGACGGAAACGTCAGAGGACTCAATTGTCTCATCGCCTCTCGACGGGCGGGTTTCATTAGGGCTTGGACTAAAGAATGGACTGCATTTTACTAAACTACTCACCACACACACAAACACACACACACACACACACACACACACACACACACACGCACCATAAACCTGACTGCATTATCTTCTTCCAAATGATTTGACCGCCCTGCACCCAGGCAGCAATATCCCCCTGCTGTCATGGGAGCGAGCAGCATTAAAGGTTCAATGACAACTTTATTAGAGGTGAGGGTCTGGAGTCTTAACCAATTATAAAGCCTGAATAAATGTCACGCTAATTATTTCCAGAAAGCCGTGAAATTGTAGTCGATTCTCCGTGAATAATCTACCTTCCAACACAATTCCACAGCTCGGTGCATGAGATTCATTTAAAAAGTGTGTGTATGTGTGTTTGTGTTAAACTGTGTTCATTCACATTTTTTTTTTCTCTATGTGTGGTTGAAGTAATAGCCAAAGCCTCATTCAGGCCTATTTCACAATGGCTGGATAGGGCTCTTATCAAGGTGTATCAACTTCAATTTGGGCTCCACTATTTTTTTTTCTTTTCTTTTTTTATTTGGCTGCAGGATTTTGTGTGAAGCAATCAGTTAGATGTCAGGCTAAAAGGAGCTGCTGGAGCGGCACATTGATTTGGATGAAATCATAGAGAGGAGATGAGAGAAAAAAGGGAGAGGACAGGAAAAAAGAGGAGAGGAGAAAAATCATTTTCACAAAAAGTGAGAGCTCCCATATGGGAGAAGCAGGTGTGACTTTTTTCTTTACTCAGCATGTGTACTTTCTCTGCCGGTCCCTGCTGACCGAGATGGAAATGCCACGATAAGAGTGTGAGCAGCCTGGAGTATAATCCTAAAGTAAGCTGCCATGATATTACACACATATAGGTTTTCCCTTTTTGCTTGTGTACAGCTGTAACAAGATTTAAGGGCCATTTATTATAATTTTATAACACAGGGCTGTACAAGAAAATGGAAGATGCAGTCAAGAGAAAAACTACTTTTCATGTCGCAGAGCCTGAGAAAGACGCTGCTCTGTTGTCTGGTGAGGCAGCGGTTACTTGTGTATCTTTTGCAAGATGGCAGCAGGGCGAAAACAGCCTTTGTTTGGGCTGGGTGTCGTCTTTTAGACATCTCACTTCACTGATGTCACTGATGCTCAGTAGTTGGGTACCAGTGATGTTCTGGTGACGGCCATTTTTGCCATCTTCTCTCTTCTATTGTACAGAATACGGTGGCTTGATTGTAGGAAAATTCAAGTAGGAAAATCAACATGAAACAGAAAAGGTGTATAAGGGAAGGGTTGACCTGATATATATCTACGATGTGCTCGATCATACAGCAAATCTTATCTAGTTTGGTTTAGTTTAAAGACTGGAAACACAGGGACAAAGTGAACCTCAAACATATATATATTCGAGAAAATCCATGCAAGACATACATTAGAAGGATATGAAGTATGAACTTGTGAGCTTTAACGTTACACAGTGCAGTGCTAACAGCGTCTCCATGTTTCCAGTCTTCTTGCAAAGCTAAACTCACCATCTCCTGGCTCCACTGCCCTATTTAATGGACAGACATGAGATTTACGTCATTCATTTCACTTTAATATGGGGTGTGCAACCGCTAGGGTGCCCCAAAAGTTACTGCAGGGGAGACACCAAATTAATGTTTGATGATATTTTGATATCTAGTCTTATAATTCAAATGTGTCTGCAAACAGATGGGCATACCAGTCGAGTCTTAGAGATACAGGTTTGATTGCTCTTGAAGGCTCCTGATGGATCCATCCACACACATGATTTTAATCAATTTCCCTGTATTAGATCTGCTCTAGTTCTTTGTACAGTAAAGCCTCCGTCCAAAATCTACTTCCTATTGCCAGTTTATTTGAGTGCTTTGTCTCAGATCGTGTCAATGTTTCGACGATATCGTGCCCTCAAAAACTAGGCGGAACACAAAAGTGGTGACAATGACATGTTCACTACTTTCTGACAATCCCAATCCCATGATGCAATGCTAGATACACATCTGTCAGTGATGATTCAAGGCAATGATGATAAGTGAGTGTCAGAAATATTGATTCACTGCTCACATTGGAGCAAACTATTGAGTGCCTGTTATATAAGGAGTGGTGAAAGAGGGAAGGAAGAGGTGTTTTTGGACAGAGTCTATGATTGATTGACATCTGCCTGACTCTTGTTGGCTTTATTGCACCCTTGGGTGGGACAATTATCCGTAAAACAGAATACCTACGAACTAGTGTGTGCTTCTGTCTTTGAGCAACCCCAAATGACAGGTGAGGATGAATGACAAAATGACATTTCCCATCGAGACCTTCACAGTTGTAGACATGTAAAGGGTTTAGCGACGTGAACAGGTTCAGCTATTAGTGTCCTAAAAGGAAACAAAGTGCTGATGTGTTCGTTGGCCTTTGTCTCACCAGAATCAATCCCAATCAACAAAGTTACCCTGGGGCTGCTTACAACTCCCCCATTCTGCCTCCTCATGGACCTCCAACACACTCTCATTCAAATCCTGCTCAAAACATCAGTGAGCTTCACAAGTTGTTTACCTCCACATTCACTTTTCATAAAGTTGACTTAAAAAGGGGGCTGGATGCAGTAATCTAAGTTTGGCTCTCTGAAAGTGGTTTTTGCATTGGAGAAACATCTCCCCGAGGCCAGTGTTTGGAGACTGGAATAAATTATGGACTGCTTTATTTAGGATTATACTCCTGTGAAGAGAGGCACTCAAAGAGACGCCAGCATTGATTTTGTTTTGCGAATGTTTCGGAAATCCTGGTAAAAGCTGTAAAGGCCATTTTAATACATTCTCTGACTTTCAATGCAGAGAAATTGAATGAATAAAACAAGGTAAGTCATTCCAGGTCTCCGTTTTGTTTCAACAAGCAAAACACAAGAAAAAGTCCCAATTTTCTATCATCATATTTCTTTTTCTGAATAAATACGATACCACAAACTTATACTGTATGCATTACCCATCACCTCTGCTGGGGATTACAGATATTCTGCTCAGCAGAATTTAAGTCATAAAACCCAGAAATAACTTTGCATTTTTGGACTTCTGGTTTGTTTATCTTCAAGTCAATGCAGATTTTACCAATGGGTTTTCAGATAATGACATATAGTCTGTGGTTAACACAAACTTTCATGGTTCCATGGTCCAAAATATGTCAGGTAATACCCTATGTTTGAATTATAAAGGGTTGACATGTCTTGTTATAACAAATCTAAAAATCCAATTTATGTCCCGAACCAGTCGATGCTAACTTATGTGTTAGCCTACAAAAAAGGTCACTCTTGCAGCAGTTATCCTTGCTCTTCAAATCAGGATTTTTCTCCTTTTCTTTGAGACTTTAAAGCTCTTTGATTTTTTTGTACAAAGTAATACCAGACACGTTTAATAGAAAATGTATTTCTTCCATAAAAAAACATCTGACAGAATGCTAATATTACCGTCTGTTAAAGTCTGTCAGAAACTGAAACCCAACTTGTTAGTATAGAAACAATATCATTTTATGCTTACAAAATATAACTCATTGCAGTAGTAGATTGTTATGTAGATGTTATTCAGCATGGTAAGCACTTTTGAATGTCAGGCTCATGCAGCAAAAACAATACGGGCCGAAGTTTAGATGCAGTGGTTTGCTGTTTCTGATCTGTTGTTAATAAAACAAAAAACAAAAGAATATTGCAGTATTTTATGTTACCAGTGATAATTAAGGGAAGCAGATAGGAAATTTTCTGTCATACAAATATATAAGTGTCGACGAAAGACGCCATGTCAGAAATGTCGGGTCGTAATGTAACGGATGCCATATGGCGGTTTTGAAGGGTTGCACCATTTCCTATGGGGAGGTGTTATTTACATGTTGTATACTGTGAGCACAATGTCAATTCTGTTTGTAATCTGTATGAGTTGATTTGGTGGCAAATGAGTTGCCCAACTGGGGTTTTACAGAACTGTCTAATCTGATCTAATCTAATCTAAATCTAAATAGGATGGCAAAAGCCAAAAGCAGGTAACTGTACTCTCCCTCGCTGACTGGCTGCTCTTTGGTGTCAGGTAATATACACGAGTTGGGTGTGAGTATGGTGGAGAAGCAGCTACCTCAGCAGACCCCATCCAACTATCACACTTGGCACGACTTTAATACAGCAGTGTAGGAACTGTTAAGGTAACAACTGGAAGAGAAGGGACAGCTATTCTTGTCTGGACTCAAAACAAGTCAAAATGTCTGTGAAGAAAATGGGACAACATCCAACCAACTTTCTGCCAGCCAGAGCCGGAGTCCCTTTGCTCTGTTCGACAAAGGCTACCTTTTGCTTTTACATGATGAATCATTTCACTTCCAAGTCATAAATATAAAGTACATGAATGGATGCTCGCCCAGGAAAAAAATGATAAAAATGGGATTAAAATGATCCTAAAAAACATTTCAAGCCCGTTTCATTGGCTTTGCTTTTTCTTTACAGTAGTCGCTGACTGAAGGTCATACTTTATGCCTCCTTTTATTTGCCGTGACATCACTTATTAAAGCCCCCTGTCTCTCTGTGCCCCCTCTGTCTTGGCAGCTCAGGGCCTGGAAATTGCTGTTTTCTTTTCATGTATACCAAAATAGAAACATTAATATTTCAGCCATAAAGAGAAAAATCACATTTGCGGGGCCATAAATGGCTGCTGCTCCACGATAGTGTGTTTTATTCTGGTGCAGTTGGCCTTGCCTGCCCGGCTCTCTCTCATATTGATGCAGAGTACAGCGAATGGCTCTCAGTGCCCTGCTCCAGAAGTGAACCTCTAAATCTTAACGCCTCCCCCTGTGTGGGACTTAGTGCTAGGACACATTTCTCTCATATTGTGTGTGTGTGTGTGTGTATGCAGATATGTGAGGGAGTTTCTGTGTAAATAGCTCCACCTACAGGATGAGGATGAAACAACAGCCTTCCAAAACACCAGCAAGTACTTTTAGAGGTGATAGTCGACCCCCTGAATAAAATAAAACCTCTGTGACACAAACCAGGTTGAGGTTACATAACCGAGTGAGTGTCTGTTTTTTCACATGAAATAGTTGATAGTGTCTTGAGGTTCGGTGTGTGTGTGTGTGCGCTATCAATGCAATCTAAAATCAATCTGTCCAATTTCTCCATTGTTGTTCAAGGACAGAGGATCCTTTAAAGAGTCATAAAGGTTCAATTGGCTGCTGTCTGCTCTGCAGGGATAGAGTCATTGATCTGATGTTGGTATACGGATAGCTGTTCTCCAACAGCAAACATACAGTGGCTGTAAAAATATTCACCCCCTTAATCCTCTTTATTGCTTTTATAAATGAAATCATGGTCACTATACCACAAATAAACAAAATATATATAGTTTTTTTACAGAAAATGTCAAATGTCATGTCAAAATGAAACATATATCCTAAAATAAGTGATTGTGTACATATTCACTCCTTTCAAGAGACTGACCTAATTCAACAGAGGTCCAGCCAATTGGTGCTATCAGTCTCACAAGCCCCTTTAAGATAAACAAGGCGGCACATTTACAGCAAATTAAAGGCTGCAATGTGCCGCCTTGTCTATCTAAAAGGGAGGTGTAATATTCCCTCTTTTCCAAAAAGCCGCCACTGGGGTAGGTGTAAACATGTGACGTGAAGTGAAGCACGAAGTTCGGTGTGAACAGTGAAGCAGGTCGAATTTGTTTTCAAAATAAGAGCTTTACATTGTACCCCATTGGAACTGGGTTCTTGGTGGGGGGCTTTTAATCTAAATATGTTTTGACTCTGAGGCGTCAAACTGGAGGACCAAAACAGACCCCCAATATACCGCCTTCTGTCTAAATCCGTGGACCTAGCCGCAAAAAGGACAACCAAATCGGCGGCTTGCTGCCCAGTATGAAAATGTCTATAGTTAGTGAAATGGGGATCACCTGAGTGGAGTGAATGTATCTCTATTGATTGTAGTATAAAGACACCTGTGTCTGAAAGTCGAGTCACTGGTTAATTATCCTGGTTACAATTACACCAGGAAGACGAAAGAACTCCAAGCAACTCTGGGAAAAGGTTATTTAAAAGTACATATCGGGGGATGGATACAAAAACATCCACTGGAGTTCAGTGAAATCCATCATTAAGAAATGGAAGAGCAGGCCGTCCTCACAAACTGAGACTGTGAAAGAAGGAGACGAGTGAAGGAGACAACCAAGACACCTATGACTACTCTGAAGGAGCTGAGATCGGACAGACTTCATACAACAAATGTTGCCGGGTTCAAAGCTTTATGGGAGGGTGGCAAAGACAAAGCCACTGTTGAAGAAATTATCATCATTAAATCTCAACTCAAGTTCACCCAAAGGCATGTGGGAGACTCCAAGGTCAGGTGAAAAAAGGTTTGCTTTAACATTGAGCATTTTTTGTAAATGTATTTTATTTATTTATTTGTCTTTATATTTTGTGGTATATTGACCATGATTCCATTTATAAAAGCAATAAAAAGGGGCAAACAATGAAGGGGGTGAATACTTTTTATAGGCACTGTATATTCAGTCATCCACACTATAGCATTTAGGGGCAAGTCACTGGCCTCAGTACACGTGTACGTACACATTCTTAAGTCCACAAAGTCATTAAAAATGTAATTAATTTTCCCACATCAAAATAAAATCCAAGCCAAGAATTTGTTCAACCAGATCTGTCTTGAGGGGAAAAACGAGGACGCAATGAGCCGACAGTGTCAGAACTGTGTCAGCCAGAGCCGACCCAGAGTAATAAACATATAATGCTATACGTCAATAAATGAAGTTCAAACATCCTAAAGGAAAAATGGCTCCCGAAGCGCCCTGATGATCGTGCACCACCTGCATGCCGTGCTGAGAGTTCATAATGTTTAATGCTTTGTTGCAATATTATCCAGTTACAAATGCCCGTGTTTAAATGCACTCCCTAGTGTGCTGATGCTACACTTACGAACATTTACTGGGAAATGAACTGTACACACACGCACACACACACACACACACACACACACACACACACACACACACACACACACGTTGTGAATTACAGTATACATTATTTGCATCTTTTTAAAGTAGGAGAGGCAGCACTTGTGTTTTAACTAAAGTGCTTATATGCATATTACAGAGCACGAAAGTCTGATATCAGCAAGCTCTAAATCCTGAAAAAACAACAGGGTGCTAATGAAGGTTACTGACAAATAAATAATCACTTATAAGTATAAAGCAGAATAAATAAGTAGATAATAGGTTGATTAAAAAAGCTACTGGCTATGTGTTAGGAAAACATTATCTTATACTTTTCTACTGAATTCTGAACAGCGATTTGCAGGTAGTTTTTTCCTCCCTCTTTTATTCATTTGGACATCTGCTATTAAATCTAATTGCTTCTAAGAATCGGTATTCATTTTGTGTTTTACTAGTAGTTATTTTAGTTATGTGTGGCTACGGGGCTCTATAGACAATGGCTGTGGAGCACGCTACCTTGAAGTAACAATTTGTTACCATTTTACCTTAAATTAATAGCTTTAAAATTATTTTAAAAAGGTATACTGACTTGTAATATGGTGAATAGTGTCTCTGGCAGTCCCACTTGACACACGTTAAATGGGTGGAAGGCTGGGAACTTCCAGGAGGCATGTGTAACCTTTCATGGCAGACTGTCACAAACAAAATACTTTTTGTTTCCTGATGGACAGATCGTCTCCCCATTGACTACCTTTTGGTTACAACCCCAAGATTTCTGGAAGCACCATGGAACAAACTGCTTTACTGTTGTCATGTGAGTAGAAAACCCATGGCTGACTCCCCTGCTGCTAGTGGGATATAATTAAATAACACTGGCATCGATCCCCTGTGGTAATAATCCAGCATCAGCTAATCTGCCAATATGTCAGTGATCAAGCTGAACTATCACGGTATATAAAGTGCAGAGGAACGAAGTTAGAGGGCATACAAGAAAAATGAAAGCTCTGTCCCTGGGGAGATTTTTATGTAATGAAAGAATTGTGACAGACTGTCTTCATCAACAAAAATAGCAAAGTCAAAGAGAGGCGAGCCCAGTGGAAAAACAGTGGAGAGCTGCAAAAGCATTTCTTCTCATGACTGAGACAATTCTTTTGGAAGTTAAGAAGTTATATTTTTGGAAGATGGAGAAAGTTTCAGTAATATGAACTGGTAGCGATCTCAGGATCTCTGAGACAGCATGCAATAACAAATGGTACATAACACAGTTAGGTGCTTTAAAGTTCATTTCACTGTCTGGCTGCAGTTTTTGAAAAGTTATCATGTATCTGATCATAAAGAGGCACTGGGGATCTCTCAGACACAGTTGAAGTCATTAGATCTTATCTACAGCACATTAAATGCACTAAAGTTTCTGCATTCTTCACTCACCTAAAAGTCCCTGCAGGTTAATAAACCTTTACATGAACATTTTCTAAAATAATTATTTGCAGCACAGAATTATAGGAAGTGCTGGGACGGTTTGTGAGCATCCAGAGGCAAATATAATGTGTTGTGGCTGCATTGTCCCGCAGTCCGATTAAGGTTAACAGTTCTACATCCATACATGCAATATTTATCACACAAGGAAAAGGGTATCCTTCATTGTTCCTGTGTGTGTTTTTATCACATCAAAGGTGTCATCTGGGTAGAATGTGCTGGAAGCAGGACATGGTTGAAAAAGTACACCGCAGAAATCGCAGGGCTGCATTTACACTGAAGACAGGCCGCCAACTAGGCCTGCACGATACGAGGAAAATCTGTGATGTGCGATAACACTGTTCAGTATTGCGATGACGATATAACTTGCGATAAATAAACAAATGTTGAAGTTTGCATTTTATTAACTATACAGTTAATGATGGCTAACATTAGTGTTGAATTGTTGGTGTAGGTCTTTATGGTTGTATTGCAGGTGGTGATGGAGGTTGGTTGTGTTTCCTCTAGAAGTTTCAACAACTGCTCGGCATGTTTCACACAGTACCTGTGTTTGTAATAGGGCTGGGTATCACCAGGTACCTCGCGATACGATACTATCGCGATATTTTGCCCACGATAACGATAATATCATGATACAGCGATTCTGTGATAATCGATATTGCAAGAAATTTCATCCACAATACATCATGATATCTGTGTCACTGAAGAAATGCAGAATTTATTGACTGCACTGCAAACATTATCAATCAATTTCATATGAATGACAGCCAAGTAAACAAAGAGTATATTGCACAGTGACTCTTCTTAACTGACTACAACTATCATTAAATATCGATATGTGTGGGTTTCGAAGCTGCTTAAACCATTTTTAAAATTCTATTTGGTTGTATACATTTGGATAAAGATAAAGTTGTCCTCCTAAGAGGGGTGGTTGTGGTGGGCCAAAAAAATAATAATAATTGTTTTTTTTGTTTTTCTGTAACATTTTGAAATATCGATATTTGGCCCCAGTGTATTGATAATGTACCTCAAGACGAAATATCGCGATATATCGCAGTATCGATATTTTGGCACACCCCTAGTTTGTAACACGTCGTCTCTCCTGAATTCAAAATAAGTCCATATAGCAGAAGTGCTGTTTCTTTTCACCACAAGGTCCGTCTGATAAATGTTGGCATGCTCACGGTTCATGCATGGCGCGTGTAAACAAAATGATTTTTCTTATTCATCGCGTGTCAGGCAGTCTTTTGCGATGTGTTTATCGCACATGTTCCTATCGCAAAACGACATAGAAACGACATCAACACTTGTTTGCAGTAAATACTCCAGACAATAACCTGCTCCATTCACAATTGCTCTAAAGAAGAAATCTTGTACTTTTTACCAGGGAGCTGGGAAGATAAAGTCATTCAGTGTCCCGTCCAACTGATTCAGACATTTCTGTGCAGCTCCTCTGAGTAATGTCTAGGTAAGTTCAGGGTTGCGGTACATGTGTAAAAGGGACGTAATAAGAGGGTGTCAACCGAAGTGTTGGCCAACACCAATCGCAGCAGATACAGCAGCCAGCTGTGCAATGCTTTGAGGCAGTGCAACCTTGCGGAATGCGATGGTGTTAAATGTACTCTGGCCCGAGCCTAAAGACTTCCTTCAAGACCTCCGACTGAGCTGCTGACACTCCCTGATGTTGGCAAGAACTGACCTGGAAAGCCCCCAAACTGCCACAGCGGGAGCTCAGTAAGCAGCACAGCTTCTGCATGAGGTGACCAGTGTACAATGCCACTTCCATCCAGTTTTTGCCAGCATGACCTCACACACAAGCATGGCAGTCGTGGCAACGCGACATCCATCAAAAATGGCTGAGGGATATACAATTTAAGGGAGTGAATGAAGACCAACCTTAAAAGCCTTTAAAGTGTGAAGCGTGAAGGTGAGAGAAGACTTTTGAAACACTTCCATTTAGTTTACTTTTTATCAAATGAGAAGAGTAAAACACTCTGCAATTCATCTTGTACTACAATAATTTATATACACTCCAATTTACTTACATATTTAGGCTCTTTATGGAAAGTAATGGAAAGTGTACTGCTAATCTTCTTAGACTAAGATACCAAGCGGTGACATAACTCACATTTAGGTATTTTAACATTGGCACCAGAGGCCATTTTTTCAAATTCAGTTCATTTGTTTCATTTCTTCCCGCTAGGAAAAGTAAATTGCCTCTAGATTTTCCCTAAGTGTGACTTTGTGCAGCTTCTCTAAACCATAATTCATGACATGATGTCGTAAAATACTGTATAAAATATGGACGAGGCTTCCTGGTCTGAGAAGTGAACATAATGCCTTAAACCTGCATTCTGTCTACTGGCCAGCAGGGGGGCGACGTCACTGGGTTCCAAATTGGTGTCTGATTGCTTGTAATCAAATATGAAATAGACCCTACTTCTCTCTTGATTTATTACCTCAATATACAGTCGCCTAATCAGATTTTGATCTCAATCACCATTGCAAGTCTTCTTCAATACAGCGTGATGTATCCGTGTTTTCCGCTTGTGTATTGCAAAGCCGACAGCCCGCTGGGTCTAAATTGATTCCCCGCTGGGCCTAAGAGAGCATCAGAGAAATGTATCAAAGTTTTTAAGATGTTTTCAAACTTAGTAGCAATTTTCTTTGAGGGATAAATTATGTTAGAGAGTGTGCCGTCTAGAGAGAGAGAATTAAAGAGAGAGATGGTGAGTCGGACATTACAAGTAACACAACGGTGGATAAAGCAGTGCAGTGTGTGCACAGTTTAGGCTGTTTGGATGTTTATAAATGCTCCAGCTCAAGACCCAAACCAGGTTCCTGTGTCTTGCTTGTTGGCTTATAAATTGAGAGGGGGTTAGCTCAAACTCCCATCAAACTGGGTAAATTGACATTTTCTAAAGTGCCTTTCCAGTCTACTGACTACGCAAAGCACTTTACAACACTTTTCACATTCACCCAGTCATACACTGAAGGCAGAGGCTGCCATGCAAGATGCCGGCGTGTTCATAAGGAGCAATTTGGTCAAGGATACTTGGACATGCAGCCGGGGGAGCTGGGAGATCGAACCAGCGGCCTTCCGATTACTGAATGACCCGCTCTTCCTCCTGAGCCACAGCCCCCCTCCACAGCTGACTATACAGATGAAAGATATTTTTTATATTGGTGCCACATAACCAGAGAAAACAGGGCTAGGAGGCCTAATTTAAGTTTAACAGATGATTGTAAATTAGAACTGAATATTAACACAATTATATTTTTGATACGTAGTCATCATTAATGTAGATATAAAGACTATGTGGGTAAAGACCATCTAAAGTATTTGAACGAGTCTCAAAAACAGTTCAGAAAATGACATAAACTTACCGTAATGCAGCCTTTAAAACTAAGTAAAAGGTTTTAATGATATCCAAAATCAAAGCCAATATATAGTCTGACATCGAGATATAATATATTTATATTACCCAGTCCTTCAACAAATTATATCATTATACATCTAAGAAAAAAACACACTAAACTGTGTTTCTGAACACATTTTTCAGGTGAAATGGAGAGAGGTTTCCTGTTGTTCAGTTGTTTATACCACCTGCAGTGTGGTGACACAAAGATCCTGTTTTTGGTGGACGGACCTTAAATGTGGACCAGCTGTTCAAGTCTCTATTTGAGCAACTAGCAGCTCCTCTGAATTTCATTCAGCGAGCTATGGTGCAGGACATGACCTGTGTTTCTATTTCCCAGTCCTACGTTATATAAGATGGAGACTTTAGCAGCAAGCTGAATGTGAGTTGTTTTTGTTGAGGTCACAGTCTGTGGCCTTTGAGCTGTGTAGCCAGCTGCTGTCAGGCTCAGTGTGACCGTCCGCTCTGCCTTTAAAAAACAGGCTGACATCGCTGCTTTATGCAAGACATGATTGGCTGTCGGAATGATGTCTCCATCTTTGTAGACGGAACGCTGGAACGGCATCAAAGAGCAGCAAAAGTGCACGAACAGCGAACAAAGTGTTGGACAGGTCAAAAGTTTATAGATTCTTTACAGTGAAAAGAGAAAAACTAAACTGAGAAAAACAGAGTTTTATTATTTTCCTCAAAAGTCTGAAGCTGCATTAAAAGTCTGTTTTCCACTAATCCGTCTTGCTCCCCTCCTGTTTTTACATCGTTTTTATCTCACCACATGAGCAACGCTACATTTCTCTCCCACTCTTACCTCCCCTAAGAAATATATTCCTCTGTATATATCGTGTGCCACTTCAATAAAGCTCTGTCTTGGTTTACTCCAGTGTTTCTGAGCCCCCTGCCCCAACACACCTGATTCAAATGAACGGGTCGTTATCAGGCTTCAGCAGAGCTCGATGATGAGCTGATCATTTAAATCAGGTGTGTTGGAGCTGGGAAACATCTGCAACATGCAGCGCAGGTCGCCTGCAGGACCGGGACTGGAAAACCCTGGTTTGTACACTCACTATCTCTTGTTTTACTTATTTTACTTAAAGATGAAATTCTTGGACGTTTGTGTTTTGGATATCAGTCATGACGCACGTCTTTTACAGATGTATTTACTGTTCATGTTAATATCTCTTCTCTGATATTATCATCTGAAATCTTGTTGCTCCTGATTCCTCCTGATTCTGATGAGTATAAGACGTGTCATAGCAGTTTGTTTGTGGATAAAAGAAACGTCCCCTACCAGTACTTTATTTAATTTTAGTTTTGTTTGCATAACAAGGAAAGAGGATGATAATACATAAATATTTTATTCCCTCATCAGCCAGTTTTATTGGATGAGTTCTAGATTTGTAAAGAACATCTGTACACATCCTATTTATCTTTGAACAACTCTCCAAACAAGGCACTGAAATGTATACAACAGAGATGTAAATCAATACATCATCTACAAAATCTTTGTAATAGTTGTCCTAAAAGTTTGTTACTAATTAAAAAAGTGAACAGCTCCCTGATGTATTCCTCTTTAATTATGAAAGTCTGGAGATAATTCTCTGGCTCACACATGACCGGTCGAGCGTAAGATTTAAACACTTTTGACGAACTGGGCACGAAACAACTGCAATCAACAGTCAACTCAACATATAAAAGGTTCTCTAGGACGCAATAAAATAAATCAACTTGAACTCCTGTGGATTAATTGATGTGATGGTGTAATTGTGACTCATCTGCCGCAGAGCTTCTGAAAAAACCTGACTGGACTGAACACCAGCCGCCATGATCCCGTCATTTCAGTTTCATTTTATGTTGCTAATTAATCATCCAAAAGAAATATAGATTAATGGTTACCGTGACAATGAGCAGGATCCCTTTCAGCAGGGTGAGCAGCGACGTGACTGGCTGGATGACTGTGTGGGCCAGTAAGATGGCAAGAGTTAGGATCCAGGTGAACACCGGGATGACGTAGATGTGGCTGTGGAGGAGACAAAAAAAAAGGCCACACATTTAAATTATGTTATTTTTGAACGACACAGACTTAAACCTGCTCAGTCATAACACACTAACAACACCTACAGCTTTCAACAAACATGGCGCAGTCACAGAACAGAACCTTCAAAATGTTAAAGGTTGTTTCTTGAACATCCCTGACACTTTTGTGGATCAAGATTTTACCTGGGAAAGGTGTGTTTGTTTTATAAGATGTGATGCTTTAGGGTTAGAGGCTAATGTTAGCTAGCATACCACTGTTAACAGAAACTTAAAATCTCACATCTTGTTTACGTCTGCTGCTGCTGTTCGCTCTTTATTCAAAAGGTATTAACATTGAACATGTCGTGTCGCCAAATGGCCCCAAATTTGACGCTGCGAACAGGAACAATGACAGACATTTCTTGCTTTATAGCTACATTAACAACTTCTACAAAGTACAGTTTCCTAATTTGAAGTTAAACAGACACACAAAAGGAAAAATAATGATAACTACAAATGGACATTTCTGTATAAATAGAAATGTTGAGCACAAGTAGAGAAGTTTTGGTAATTTGTTGGCTCATTATACCAACTGCAAGATTATCAGATTTAAGTTCACCAACTGAAGAAACGCGGGCGAACTTGTTTTCATTTTAATTAAACACATGAGATTTAACAGATACTTCATTGTTTTTGTTTTAATTCTGTAATAGACAGAAGAAAAAAAGGCCACTTTTCCGACACCTAAAACTCCGTTGAAGGAATATTAAGAGCCGATAATCTGATCCCTGGGTCGCAACTGAATCTCAGTGATGCTTTAAATCTTATAGAGCTCTGGGGGGTTTATTTCCAAGACACCCACTCTTGTGTTGCAGCCGGTCTGAGAGGAGAGTTTCTGCGCAGAGACCTGCAGTAACCTATCGATCGCTGCCCCCGGGGAGGAGGAATAAGGTGGTTTATCCAAAGGAGGCTGCCCAAGGTTTTTTCACTCCAGTAACCCTGCCTTCACACTCCCACAACGCATCGCAGCATCTCCCCTGGCGCCGAGCGGGCCGATAATGAAGCACCCAGGCGTGCCAAGGAAGCGGTCCAACCGACCTGCACAGTCTGAATAATATTATTTGGGTTAAGTATTTACTGGGGCATGACAAAATAAATTAGTGCTGTTAACTGATAAAGGTAATTATAGGCTTGGGAGAGGGAAAGAGAGGTGTGAGGTGGGGGGAGGAGACAACAATCACTTGAAGAGACGGCTAACGGCGCCGCATTGATTCTTGCTTCAGTGACTTGAGAGTGCTGTGGGAGTTAGTCAGCGACACCAGTATGATAATGCACTGCTCAGTATGAACAACTACAGCTTACACACTGGCATCTGAGCTTTTGTTCTATATGCACACAGTATCATCACATTATCTGATGTTGCCTATATGTATTTATTGTTTTATTTAATTTGATTTATTAACTTTGACATAGTTGTCTTGCTTCTATATTCGGTTTTCAGTGACAGGTCTTGCTCTTCTTAGAGAAACCAAACAAGTTTCATTGAACCTGGGTGCACGGGCAATAAAGAGAAATCTGAATTATGTCAACCTTTGTGTTAAAAATAACTTAAATGAGGATCATCTTCATGATAAAAGAAAGGCAGAGATGGTTTGAGTCATGACAGCTGTCAGGAAGAACCTCAACACCTCGTTTGAACAAATGACCAATACTAGGCATGCCCAATAAATATCAGCCCGACATTGGGAAATTTACACTATTGCTATATGTGAATATAACCACTTAGTACCTATTCTACTGTATAATTTGAGGGAACAATCGAAGAGCCCAGTGCGGGAAGAGGCCAGCAGCAATGACATCATGTCTGTTGAGGAGGAGTTTCATTTGAGGCGAGTGAGTCTCACATTTAATGGTTCGACACTGTTTACAAGCTGATTCAAGCAGGTAAGCCTCAATTTCAAAAGGATAAAACAATAAAACCGGGGCAGCAAAGAGAAGAAAGCCTCACTTCAGAAATCTTGAGTGGTGCTCAAAGCGAAACGACCAAGAAAATGAGGCTGGATGAACTCCAAAGGATGAAGATTGGACAAAAAGTCCAAGAGGCTCTAAAACTGGAGGGACGTCGGAACTTGTTTTGCTCTAACATTCCTGCACAAAGCTAGTTGCTAAAGACCTGGGGTCTTATTTATGAAGCCTGCATACGCACAAAATGGGCATGAAAGTGGTTTACGCCACTTCCCACGCAAAAATTGTGATCCATAAAAACAATCTTGACAGGAAAATGTGCGCACCTGGCACATGTGGCTACACAAACGGTGACATGGTGAATTGAAGCTGATTGTAGAAATGAAACATGAGCAGCATTATTCTGTGCATAATAATACAACTCACAATCTATTTCTCTTCATATCAAATGTTATTTTCAATCCAGTGGTGTCTAGTAAAATTACTCCATAACCACCGCCATGATTCAGTGTACTGAACCATCGATCAGTGGCTCATTTCCAGGCATTAACATTCATGAGACACTTTGCACCAACTATTTATGGTTGAATGTGGGTGAGGAGAGGACGTGTATGAGGTGGATCCATGTTGGGATTCATAAAAGGAAAATGAGCATTGTTGGGCGTATGCCAAGTTTAGAAATCTGAATATTTTCACGTACATGTTTACTATGGATCCTATGAAAGGTTTTATAAGCAGCCTACGCGTTCACCTCTGACTCCTGAGACCCAGGACCAACTTTAAAAGGTCAAGTTCACCCAAAAAAATAGAAATCCACACTCACGTCAATGAGAAGTTGGGTGAAGTTAAGTTATTTTAGTTCTCCAAACAACTGGAGCAGCTGGAACTGTTTTAACATGTAAAAAAAAACAAAACATGAATGACTCCATACAGCTCGGCCGGTGTAATCTGCATCTCTGTAGGCTCCAAGATCCAAATCTGATTTGAAAAGATGTTATTTACACACTGTTTAGAAAGCCAAAAGCTTCACAGTAGCTGCTGAGCCTACGGCGCGAGCACACACTGTAAGGGAAATTCTCCTTTTTGAAGTTTGAGAGATTTGGCTTATTCTCTGAAGAATTTCAGACCCGGTGGGAAGAATCAGATCTCTTTAATATATGCTGCATGGAGAAACGGACCCACAGTGTTCTCTGCAGTCCTCCAGATTGTCTTGACTTATATACACAACAGAGCAGTGTTTACTTACTTTACTACAGTTGTTAATCATGCCTTCCCCAAAGCGATGATCCTCTGATGTTTTACTGGACAATAACTCTCAGCCTATCTAACTTTCTGTTATTACCTGAGGCAGAGAGAATTGTCCCTCGTATGAATTCCTGACCGGATCCCTCGTCCTCTCACATGCCGACATGTTTTAATCCATACATTTATTTCTGAATCCAAAACTGTTTGATTCCCACGACACCTGAAGGCTGAAGTTGGGGGCACAAAGCTCAACTACGCGAACACACAAGGCTGTTAAAAGCGTCCTTTTAAATTATTTTTTACACCCGGCCGGCTGCACGGAGACATTTTTATGAAGGTTTTTTAATCAGCTGTCTTCTTCGCAGCACCTCAAGTTGCTGCAACACTCCAGAAATATCTTGTAGACGACTAAACCACCTGATCGGCATTAAGGGTGAGAAGATAACGGCTGAATTTGTGTTTTCGGTTGAACTTATCCTTTGTTCTTATCCTTGAAACCAAATTGAAACCAACTGGAAACACTTTGCCTCACCCTCACCTACAGCAGAAGAAGGCCGAAACCCGAGCCAGTGTTTGGTTCGTCTGCAACTGGCTTCTGTATTACATTTCTGCCAGTAGATTCCCCTAAATCCTGCACCCTGGACCTTTAACAAACTACAGACACAGTACGTTGTAGAAGACATGCAGCCTCTTCCTCCTGTCGAGTGACCCACTTCTAGGCAGCTGCTTAGCATCGCACCCTGTCTCCGCGACTGGCGAATAGGCAGGAAAAACTTTTTTAAATGTACATTTTTCCATGTCAACTTGGTGAACTCATCTGCTGAGGAAGATTATATGAAACAACTTTAAGCTCCAGAACAGCTACTTATGGTGAGACCGTTGTGTCAGTTTTCAAGACGATGTCAGTCTATTCGGACGACGTTAGTCATGAAATTAAAATCTACATTTCAGAGAAGAAACTGCCGGATGTGAGTTTACAGTGAAGAGCGTGACAACATGAAGTTATCTGTACACAAAATGTTGTGCACCAGTAATGAGAAGCATACAGCCGGAGCTCCTCTGAAAAACACAAACACCCTCGATTCGTTTGGAAGTACATCCGTGCATTTAGAAAAAAATACTGACTCATGTCTGCCAATTAGGCCAGTTTACCCCTCATGGAAGTAGCAGCCACAGTGCTAAGTGATGTGAGTGACAGATGAGAAGGCTTACAGCTAATTATTCACTTAGTATTCATTAGTGGAGGTTTACATTTCAGACTAGGGTTTAGTCATCGAATACACAAATTAAAAATACATGAATAAATCCTCGCCATCTGATAATGGAATACTTCTTGCCTGCTGTGTGTGTGTGTGTGTGTGTGTGTTTGCTTTAATTAAAAAAAAATGAATGCTGTAAGTCCGTGCAATGTTTTCAGAGGCTCTCAGTCTGGTGGGCAGCGATCATCTCTCAGGGTTGCATCAGCTTTTAAAAAATTGTAATCCCGATGAAAAAAGATGTAACTGTGAGCTCGTGTAGCCTTAAGCAGCACTTCCCAGAACTGACAATTCACTTTCAACTTTTGCCTTTTGGAGAAATGAAAGCGGAGCTGATGAAGGGTCGGATTGATACGGCAGGCAGATAAAAGGTTTGTGCTCATAATCGCTCTCTCCACCTCCGATGTGACTTTCTGAAACGCTGCGATGATGTGTTGATTTTCTTGGCACATTATTTAAATCATTAGCGGTGCGTCTCTCTCAGCAAAGTGGTTTGTTCATTCTTTGTTTCCTTGCAGTTTAACTGTTTGAATGACTCACTCTGAGTCACCCCCGTAAGAGCTGATAGCCCTGAAAAGATTTTTTTAGTGATTTATATGTGGGAGTAAAAACTAAACTCAAGATAAAAGTGACTCACATATTACACGGGAGTCAATCCGAGGCCCCGGTAAGTTCTACGACTTACACTAGTTACTAGACTCCGACTCAACTTGTCCTACAGTACTTCTAGCTTCTATTCATCCAAAGTAAAAAACAAAAGTCGTTTTAAAATGCTTTATATGTCAAAATATCAGTTATATCAAGAAGTCAGTATTATTTAGAAAGCCAGAAATCAAAAATACATTACGTTGCCTCGGTGAGCTGTAAAATCTGTACAGTGAACAACATCCTCTGTCCTCAGATGCTCCATTCCAGTAAAGAAGCCCTAAAGCTCAAATACGATAAAGCAAATAATCTGTCTGTCTGTAGGAGAGATTTAACGTTTCTGTCAACAGCAGTATACTAGTTAATGTTAGCCCCAAGGCTACGACGTTTACTGCTGCCTGACAGTGCTGTTACCTGCTCCGGGATGCCTCTCTCACTGATTGTTGTGGTTCGTACAGATTTTAAATCGTAACTATCAGACACGTATATTATCTGCCTTTATCTGTAGACCGAAACATCAAGCTCCTGTCGTGTTTTAATGTGTTTTAATGTGTTCTGCTTTAAATGTGATGGTTTTTAGTTGACCTTTTTTGCATGATAAACATAGAGAGGAGCATTTTTTTTTACCATATTATTGAACCTTAACACGTCCAAGAGTAATATCTCTTCTTTTACTCAAGTCTGACTTTAGGTTTGTTTTACAAGACTGCTCAACTTTAAAATATTACAGATTATAGATTTCTCGTGTATGTGCAAGACTTACCTGATATTAAGAAGAGCAGCGTAGGCCTCACTGCCGGCTAAGACATAACTTATTCCAATAGAAATACTGGAGAAGGGATGGGAGAAAAGAGACAGGCAAAGAAAAAGGAGAGGGAGAGAGGTTGTTAGGCAGTGATTGGCCATCATCCTGTCAGCGTTAGCACTCTCCCGTTGTATTAAACATGAAGATGTTGTCTTAACCGTAGCACCTGAGGCTAACAGCAGCTAAGAGATTTCATCTTAAACTCGTTTGGTGTTTGCAGCGCAGTGCCTTGATCTTCCACAACTTCTCCATTCTATATCTGCATCAAAACAAAAGTCTCCTCCAGGGGCTACTTAAAGCAAATGTTTTGGTTGTACATTCCCGATGTGCTTTGAGCATCGCACATTCACATCAAGCCAGAAATCTGTTTGCAAAATGGCGTGCCTTCATTTACGAGCTGGATGTTGCTGAACATACTGTAGGTTCCAATCCAAAGTGAATGACAAGATAGGTTTTTGTAGCTCAACATCTGTTCCGTATAACTTTAAGCCTCTGTAATCCCTCAACAGTTGGTTGTTGCGAGTGCAAATCCATTAGCAGTTTCTCCAGACAGCTAAGTGTTTCTTCACACCCACATTTTTCAAATCTCCTCTCTTTCAAATCTCACAGAAGGAAAAGCCAAAAAAAAAACATTCCAGCATTTTGAATGTGCAGCAGTCTGAGCAGTTATTTCTCAACCAGAATAACTTACCGAGGCTGCAGAGAAAAAGGGCCGAGAACTCGACAGTCAAACTCGAGATACTTACCACAGAATGTTTAAACGGAAATAAGACCATCAGACATTCAAGGCAGAATTTCTGTTTACTTGTACAGATACTCTGACTCCTTCTCTGACTCTTTGATGAATACACACAAACAGATTCAGGCGGCATGTGAAAGTGTATTTGTCCTCTCACACCTCATTATCTCTGCTGTAACATGGCAACACCGACTGATGTGTGAAGGTGGGCAGTTACTCATTTACTGGGAGAGACAACAACAACAACAACAACAATGAAAAAAAATATATGCTTTTTTATGAATATTTCCACACTCCTTAGCTCCTCTAGAAACTTCTAGCTGGTCACATTGAACCTTGCAGCCCTGCAGTCGTGGATCAGCGCGTCTGTTATACACTTGGGCATGAGACTGCTGCATGTGTGGGCGTGTATGAAGCTGGATCACTGAGGCAGAATAAAGTATACTAATGTTAGTGTTGCGTCTCATACTCAACAAATATAAATCAGAGCACGTAACCCTAATATATATACACATTCCCTACATGTATTAATGCATGGATTTCGTGTTTTGGCTTTTCTAACTTATTTTAAATGCACGCTGTTCACTGAGATGTATATGCATTAATTGAATTGTGTGTGTGCCCATGCAGCGTATGTATTTGCATGTCTCTGTGTGCGGCCTGCAGTATCAGTGTGTCATCATGTGTTGTACAACAGCTGCACTCTGTCGGGCAGTACATAAAGACTAAGGGGCGCCAAGGGTAAGAGATGCAGGTCATGTTTAGTGCCGTGTGTGTGTGTGTGTGTGTGTGTGTGTGTGTGTGTGTGTGTGTGTGTGTGTGTGTGGTCGAGCCTCGGCATTGATCGACCACTAAGCCTCCTTGAACACAATGAGGGAACTATCGATCGGCCAGGTGTTACAGAGCTGCTCGCACACTGATAACAACACCTTCCGCCAGTGATGCTAAGAGCCCTGTCCCCCTCCTCTGCACCCCGTGAGGACACACACATCGACACACAGCCACGTCCTTTATGCTACGTTAGTTAAAACAAAAAAAAATACAACAAATTACTGTTTGGTATATAAACATGGTGGACAAGTGAATGCTCCCAGTTGGCCCTTATTTGAAGACATGTTTTGGGGTGAAGTAAAATTTAAGTATCAGCTAAATACAATGACTTTTTCCGGATCATTACTTTTACTGAGTGACACAGACGGACCATTAATTTGGATCCACTGGAGACGTTGACGGACACAGAAACACAATGTGGTTCTCCATGAGGGAAAGCAAACATCATCTTTTCTAGCAGAGAACATGGTATGGGGTTTCTTTACCTTGCAGAATGTTTCTAATAAAAAAAAAACAAAAACATTATATTTGTATTCTTACAGGTTGAGTTTTCATTCAACCAGGAAACAGCAACTGAAAAACAAGCTGAACACCTTTCGAAAAGTCGGTGGCCTGCAGATGCTCAAGCAAAGATCACATTTTATCAGTATTTGGCTCAGGCTTATAACTCACAATATCTCAAGACTGGGCAGCAGAAGCCAATGATATTAAGTCTGCAGCTCAAGGACAGTTTTAACACAAGTTTGCTGTCCTGGCTCAGTTGCGTGTTGGCCTATAACTTGGAAACTGGAATGACTCGGCAGGTTTCTCCCCAACATTGTTCTATTAAACATGTTGGGGTATTGCACTCCAGTCCAGTAACAAAGGCCAAGCAGAGCAGACAGCTGATGTTTTTATAGTCTTGGCTTTAATTGAAATAACGTGATGGAGTTCAGGAGTCAGTATATCAGCAGCAGTCTGTATTGATCTTAATGCACTGAAATATACATGACCCTGTTTCTCCAAATTCTGCTGAAAATAAGTCCAGAGGAAACATTTCAAACTGTGATGATTGTATTCTCATAATTATGAATTCGCAGAAATTTTTCCAATATAGGAAGCAGGCTATAAATGTTAGTCAGTCAGGATTTACTATTTAATTTGTCTTGGAATTAAGACGGAGTACATTAATGAGTCCCTCTGTAAAACTAGTTGAAGGGAGGTGTTGAAGGACAGACTAAAGGGCACAGCCATAGCTGTAGGATGATTTGTACTTGTAACTGAAAACTTAATAAGAACTGCAGGACGAGTCAGGTCAGGTCAGTTTTATTTATATAGCACCAATTCACCAAATTATCTCACTAGACCAGGCTGAGGCTTCACTTCTTTAATTCGTTTACAGAGACCCATCTTTCCCATGAGCAAGCACTTGGTGACATTGGCGAGAAAAACCTGCAGTGTCGTCCTGTGTAGTTGTTAATGTGGGTTTAGATTTTATCCCCTCTGTGATAATAAAGTTTGTCAAACAAAAACAAAAATGTACAGCGGTCACTCTGGGGTAAGCGCAACAAGCTTTAAATGCAACACAGTATTAGCTGTGTCAAACTGTCATTTATATTTTATCCATATGAGTATTCTACAACATCCTCTTGACTTTATCCTGGTGCTTCTTGCAGGTCAGGGTTAAACAAGTTCAAATAATATTCACCAAAAATAAAGATTTTCCAGAGTTCAACAAAAAAATACGCTTGACTGATCATACGCTTCAAAAAATCATGCTTCACTGATCCAACAATAAACAACAAAAGAAAGAAAGTTTGATAAGTTTGTTCCAAAGTTTGTTGTCTCAAATGTGTGCAGAGTAAACCATCTTCTCAAGTATATCAATCAGGGATCTTTGGCAATCTTATCACTTTGGTTTTCCCCTACGAGTGAACCCTCTTACCTTCAAACCAGTCAGCTGTTTGTCTTCATGTGCACAGCGATAACAGTCTGGACGTGCAGCTGCAGGCTATTTTTTAATCCCTTAGGACGCGCCGGGTCCATATTTATACATTTTTTATTAAGACACCTGAGTCACCTTGCTGCTAACAGTTAAAACTGCTTGATATAAAAGCGATTCTTGTATACAGTTCTGACGTTTGTGTGGATCCCTCAATTTATACATTTGTTGGTGAAGTGGAGATATACTGAAAATGATGGGTGAAAAGGTCTGAACGCATTGTCGGGAGAAAATTGCAGTCAGTTCAGTTCATAAAGCCAAAAAACCTGCACATCTGAAATTGGAGCCGCTTCTTTGTGGAAACAGCTCACAGCATAATGACAGAGGTTGAACTTAACATACAGCACAAATGGACTGAAGTGATGAGAAAAACACATCCTCCCACATATTCTCTCCTACACGCATTTTACTCATTGTATAACCGGTAAATGTTCCCGTGGTAAAAATGCTAAATTATGGACTTCACCGTCGCTTCGGAAACTTACAACTGGAAGAGGAGGATGCAGTTGAAGGCATGACTCATTGGCCGGGAGAGGAAGAGGTGGCCGAGCAGATGAAGGTTGGGCTCCAGGTTCTCTGCTTGGTTGTGCAAAGATACTGCATCAGGCTGAAGTAGACCTGTGTCTGAAAGACAGACAGACAAATGTAGAAGTTAAGTGAACCCTGTAATACTGCAAATTCCCTACAGTTAAATATCATCGATGTCATTCAGAAAAACAATAACACAAGCTAGTATTTGATAAATCACATACATTATCAGATACACAGTATATAGAGAGAAGTTAGCTTAGAGTGGTGATTCCAAAATTTAAAGATGTCGTATGTAAGATCTCGACATATGTAAGGGATAATGTATCATTATCGGGAAAATAAGTCCCGACAGGATGAACCGGTCTGATTCGTCCTGAATCAGCTGCTTTCCTCTCTTTTTCTTTTCTTGACTGGTGATGACGACTCAGCCTTTTGCCAAAAGTTGAAATCACCGTATTTTCCAAAAATATTAAAGTTAATGTGAAACTCATCCATACTAATGGCCTAAGAGTATGTTTTTCCGATATGAAGTAGACTACTAATCAGCTGACGTTGCTTAGCGACCGAAGACGATGAGATGAAAAGTGACCGGACTACTTGCGGAGCAAAGATTTTAGAGTGCGGAGTGATACGAAATACGTGAATCAGAGGCAAAAAGGTCACTTTCCTTGACGACGGTCAAATATGCTTAGCAGCGGTCAATTATACGAATATAATTGACCGTCGAACGTTGGTAAGGCTCATTCAAGTGAATGGAGCATTCTACAGCATTAAGACGAGCCGTGTAATAAGAGAAAAATAATGTGTTTTTTGAACATTAAAGTATGTGAACCTGTTCTACCAGGACCCCCAAATCAAAGTATCAACCTGAAAATTAGCACAATATGACCTTTTTTAAAATATTACCTTATCACCGAGTCATTTTGATAAATTTTCATATGCGAGGGAGGTTGTTGAAGTGCGTGTCCACCACCAACAAAACAATTACTATTTTTGCCTTGTACCGTGAACCCACTCGTCTTTTATTTATCCTCTCCTTTGTACATTCATGACGTAAAGAAAGTTTCCCCTTCAGGTCAACATCACCCGACAAGGAGGTCATCTGTTCTACTTAGTGCCATTCTAGTTTCATTTGGACTGTTCTTTACAGGTCTGACAAGGTGAAAATATCCAGTATTTCACGAAAAAAAAAAATAGTCCTTAAATGTTCTGGTAAGCGCTCATCATGGCCCCCTACAGGATCTCCCAACACCTCATTTAACCCCTCAGTAAGGGAGGAACATGGATAATGAATGCTCTGTTTTAATGTTTTAAGAAGACACAGATCAAGAGACAAAAATGATGAGAAAAGTGGGAAAATTGTAAAAAGAATACTAAATAAAAGAATAGGTGTGGTTAAATTTTCTATCACAGGCTGCAACCATGGTTACATCAGAGCTCCTTGTTGCCAACCTCAGCTGCACCGCTGCCTTCATTATTATCATATTCTGTCTTAACTATTAATCGTGTTATGCGCTGTTCTTTTTGAGTACAGGCGCCCTTTAACTGCGGACTTATTTGAACTTGAATAATGTTCCAGCCGTTGCGGCAGCTTCTTCGAGTAAGCTCTTGGTTTGAGCTGCGTGAACAGGTGGGGAGCCTCCACCACATGTCCGTACAGCCAATCATGATTGCACTGACCGTTTATGGTGTAATAACTTTGATGTAAGTGGTCCTGGCAGAGTGTACAATATTAAACATGATAGTCACAACAGGCATATTAAATGAATGGCAAACAAGCATGTTAAATTAATGGAAATGCACAAGTCCGTTATATAAGAGACACAAAAAAACACGCCACCGTCACCATCTGTGCTGTCAGCGCTTGAGTTTCGATAAAAGGTGACAGAACTCCACACCAAAGCTTCTACTACTGCTGTGGCTGCTAGTGGGTACATCAGCCACATTGAGATATGAGTAATAATAATAATACTTTTCTCTTCTTCAGTTAAACCAACATCGGATGGATCACAGATGATCAGCTATCAGCCCACTGGCTTCGAAATCACGGCTCCATTTCACTTCTCTTTGACTCTTTTGAAGCAAAAGACTAAAAAATTCTTAACGGGAAGTTAAAAAATAAAACATCGTCTCATTTTATGTAACCGCAGAATGCATTCCTTCAGTGACAGGATGCAGGAACAGCAAATACAAGATGGTTAAAAAAATGAAAACAGCAGCAATACTGTAAACTTCTAAGTAATGAGATAAGGCAAGTTACATAGAGAACAAATTAGCCGTTATACAATATCATTTTTCTCGTCAGTGGAATAGCCCAATCAGTTTAGCAGTATAGGCCACCGAGGCCACTGGTCCATATAATTATAAATCAGTTTTTAAATCATGGTTCAAACCCAGTGGTAAGCCTACAGCATAAATTGCTTTTGCTTGTAGTCTATGCTCGAGCAAACCAGACAAGTTAAAAGAAAATGTTTCAAACACTCGCCAATTATCCTGTCACAGGAACGGGATCAAAGTAAAGTTGAGGAAATAAGAAGCAGGTATTACGTTGTGTTTGGGGAATATGTGTTACAGTCCACCTTTTTTTCCAGCGTCTCTTTACTCATTAATGCATGAATAAACCATTAACTGCATAATTTGCTTCAAAGATACAGTAGCAGACTGTCACAATCCGATTTGTACAGTTCTCTTCTACTCTGCTCGACTCTCAGTGTTTACCTCCTTATCTATGTCTGACCCTCTCCACGCGTGAAGTACTTGGATAGGTAAGTCCGAGACTAATGAATGTGTTCAGTGACTGTCATAATCTTCAAGCGACACATGGCCGTTATCATAGTTTGTATCCTTGCAGGATGGGGGAGGAATATGATCAAATAACAGCAATTATTAGAGAACAAGGTCAAAGCCATGAATGTCAATGTGCGGTTCTTTCTATGCGGGGAAAAAGCCGCTACGCATGTGTGCATGTATGGCTACCCAATCGGAATTGCAATGAGAGAGCTTGACACTTTATTAGCAAATAACAGGATCAGGCTAAAATAAGCCTCAACGCTAATCCACCAATAATCATGGTTGAAAGGTTTTCTGCACATTGCCTGATTTCCCTGAGAGTCTAAAAAGTGTAAATATATGTGGATAGTGTTTGGCCACATGATGCTTGTAATGGAGACGGTGTAAATTAGACAGGTGTGCTGAGGAGATTAAACCCCGACAATTGAATATCAAAATTCCATTTTTTGTTAGCTATTCTTATTCTTAGCTATTCTTATTCAGCAGACCTTCTCACATTCAGGGGAAAACATCCTTTGTTATTCAGTATATAAAAGATGGCTTTGTTATGCTGGCTGCTCATCTAAACCAAGGGCAAGCACCAGCTACACTGGTGCGCACATACATTATGATAAATGTGCGCCTTGGTGACTATGTAATGCAACGGGAGACAACGAGCCACTGGACAGAAGAAGACCTGGACTGCAAAGTCATAGTCTGCACACATAATCTAACTTTAAAGCAAGCAAATTCTGTCTGTCGGTCTGTTAGTCTCACATCCTCAAGAACCGTTTATCGATCTACTTCACATTTTGCAGGGCTTGTTGTGGAAGACACAAGGAGGCGCAGTGTTGAATTTGGTGCAATTTTTTACACGCAAAATGTTCATTACAATAGATTTTGAATAAACTATGTGCAACAGCAGAGGCGTGGCTTCAGCGCTCTGCATTGATGGCTCTGCAGACTGAAACTGGGCTTACATTTGATCCCTCTGATGTGATCTCATGGGAAAGGAGACAAAATGGAGATTAGCCTGCAACAACTTGCTGTAGTAAAGAGATTTAGTGAGGAAAAACACAAAATCAGAAGGTTCAATGAGTCGTGATGAGTGGAGAGACGTGGTCAACACGGGTTTTCTGTTCTTCAGCAAGAACTGGAGGTCAGAATTTAAGTTTCCGTCAACAGTAGTGTGGCAGCTAACATTAGCCTCAAGGGCTATGATGTTTCCTGTTGCTTAGCAGCATCTTCAGCTGCTTCAAGGTCCCTCTCTCATTGGTCGCTGTGGTCCAGCTCAGAAAGCACCAATGTAATTATCAAGCCAAAAACATGTTATTATCACGTAGCCCCCATGAGTATATGAGCAGTTGAGAAACACTGGATCTGTAAACCGCTCCAATTACCAGATAATCTGTGCCATCACCAAAACCAGTTGGACAATTGAACAGCCTACAGGAACGGCACCACTGGAAGTCAAATTATGAAAATGTGCCACACTATCTCAAAACACCAATAACGTTGGAGGCAAAATACCTCTGCTAATGAGATCCTTTGGATGTGTAGTTCAGGGGCTGGTTGTTGAAGTGTGGGCCCCAGGAAAATGTCTTTTCAAGGTGGAACTTTCATTTTAAAGTGATGCTGAATAGTTTAAGGGATAATAATGCATTATATGTTGCATGTTTTGAACTTTGGTGTTCAAGTTGGTACAACAACAAACTGTAATCATGCAACTGTCTGTACTTTGCAAAATGTCTTTCAACAGAAAAACTGTATTCATCCACTGTTCATAATTCCAGCTGTTTCTACATTATTCTGTTATTAATCACTATTTGGGGACCATCAATGTTGTACAACACTGTAATACTCACAATAAAACCATGATAGGAAAGGGAGGGATTATGCTCAGACTTACATCAAGAGCATTACAGTGGTGAGAATGATATAATCATATTGTTATACTGACCACAGACTCTGTGTTTTGTAAGTGCGATGTACTGAATTCATCCATGAAACAAGTAAACATGGAAGAAGTGCTGATATTGCACTGCAGCCCTGATGTTACATAAAATGGACCAAAACACAGAAAGGAAAGAGAGGAAAAATGTTTGGCAATTTGCCACCACCTCGAGTATTCTCTTCAGCCTAATCTTTCAAAATGATGCGTATAAATTAGATTTTTACAAATTAGGCTTCAGGAGGTGCGTGTATCTCGCCAACAGAGACCTATTTGATTAATATCTCACTATGCAATCAGTGATCCGAAACATCTAGTTAACTGATCGATGCAATTTAAATCAGCCCTGTACTGATGCAGCAGGTTACGGTGCAATATGATGCAATTCAATAGTGTTTTGCAGCAGTGAGACATTTGCGCGCTAACTTCACTTATAGTTTTGAAACTGCTTGAATGAAGTAATTCTAAACATCTCTTCATCAACTCAGAGAACAATGTTATCAATAATTTAGAATCTCAGTTGTTTGCATGTGAGTGCGGCGGTATGATCCTTCATAATCTTGGCTATTTGGATCAGTAATTGAAGCCCTGATGAGTAGAAAGGTTGCACTCCCTCCGTAGATATAAAGGCTCATTCTAAGGTAACAAACACAACGTTTTTTAGTTTAATGTGATTACAAATCAAATGAAAACATAATTATGAATATAAGTCATTTCTGCCAAAAGATCCCCCTAAATCCTACACTGGACTTTAACAAAACAAGTTTCTTACCTGCTTCTGCATTTTCACTCGAATCATCCTCGTCCTCTTCCTCTGTGGGTGATGGAGCCTCCACACCCACCTGATCCATGACAATACACTCTGCAACACCTGTCTATAATCAGAAAAGAAAGTTTTATTTTAGATGAGCAAAATCCTAATGTCCACTCTCACAGATGTTGAGGTGCGTCGAGGTAATGCCACAAAGGTTTAGTGCTGTCCCACTTTCACAACTTCCAGTGCACGTCACATTTTGAACCCTTGTTGGCCACTTTCCATAAGCAGACTTTGTTTGAAGGCATTGCTGTGACTTTTAAATTGTGTCTATGTCTCAAACAGCCAGTTCTGGCCCTTGCAGCCTCCCTCACTATTAGTTATCAGGTAACATTAACTAAGTCTTTAAGGACTCAGGGCTCAAGGCCTTAAGTGGGACACTGAGATTGGGCCTTAGACTCAAGTAAAAATATAAAACAAACACTGTTCTTGCTCCAATTTTCACGAGCTGAAGTTTTCTAAGCACAAAAAACCGTATTTCTCTCAGTATTTGTTCACAAATTAGATTAAATCCCTGGTAGTGAGCGCCTCTCCCTGCCAAAATAATACATCCACATAACAGGTGTGACATATCAAGAGGCTGATTAAACAGCATTATTAGCACACAGGTGTGCCGTGGGCTGGTCACAGTGAAAGGCCACTGTACCACAGATGTCGGTGTGTTTTTATTTATTATATTTTCTACTAATATCCATGAGTTTTACCACCAGTTTAACGACCAAAACTAAACAAAATCCAAAGAGTAATTCCAGCTCTCAGTGGCTTGTTTGCTTAAACTATGCTCAACTTCCTCTTATAACAAGGTCAAACATCTGCGCTGAAAAAGCTCTTTTATCGTCAAGACCGAGTTAAACAAGGACAGACTTCACACAGACTGGCATTTGGTTTACTCAAAACAAATTGAGAATTACATAAAAGTTAAATCCGAGTCTCACATCTCCTTCAGCGCTCCTGAATGTGTTCCAATACTTTCCAATTATGTCAGTGAATTCGGATCTCAAAGTCTGCTTTGTTGGCTGAAAAGTAAAATGCAGTTACAGGGTTTGTTCAGCTGCTTACCTTCAGAGATTCCAGCTGCACCACCTGACATTTCTGAAGAAGTTCGACAAACAGGTAGATAAGCAAGGCCTGCATGACAAAGGATGGAAAGCTGCGATCATGAGGGATAGTCTACAGCAGTCTGTGCAGTCTATACAGGACAAAGTACATTGTTTTGCATGTATTTATATTGGTTAAATAAAGTAAAAAAAAATGTTACAGGACCAATCTATTGCACTTAAACAATCCAATCAATGTTATCTTATTCCTCGATGCCATTCCTCGGTTTGGGAAATGAACTTCTCTTTTACAGTTGGTCTGATAACATTTCTTCCTAATGCCAAGATATTGGCTACTAAGCTGTTAAGTTGCATACAGGTGTATATCAGTAAGTAGGAGGGTCATATTTATTATAAATAAAGTACATGGTATTGGATAAGAGCTGAGACTTGTGTAGTCGCTTATATCGATCACGGCATTTGTATTGGAGGTTTTTTCCGATACTGGTACTGGAACAACCTTATCTCCTCTAATATACTTTTTTTTATTAAAGGTCAGGCCTGTATCTTGACAACGTAAGCCAACTAAGCCTCCTCCAGAGTAGCTGCTGTCAAGGGAATGCTGCTTTCTCAACGTAGTCTTTATTAGTGAATAGATCTCATTTTGGAGACTGTTATGATTCATTTGTGATCATTTCACAGCATCTCGAATTTCCACACACAATGTCAGTCTATTAAGGCCATGTGTTACTCACCTGAACAAAGAAGCCAACAAGAAACGAGACAAGGAAAGGCACCAGTCCAGCGTGGGCTATTGTCACTGGAAGACCTAGAGATTGAAATAATGCAGAGAGGTTTCTGAATTTGATTCCCAGCGAAGAAGATTTTAAGACGTGCTGGACAACGTAGCACTTTTTCTTCAGCGCATCTTCCTGCCTGTCTATCACTGTCTCGGCTTGTCTTTCTTCTCTAACAGACACTCCTTTCCACTCTGGCTCAAACTTACCATAAAGCTTTATGGATAGTGCTGATTTCAATATGAGATTTAAGTGATTGAACAAGTATTAACTTGGAAGGGGCCCCACCTTTGTGGAACTACACGAAGACCCCGCTCAAAACAAAGCAGTTAAATGTAATGTCCCATGTAATTTCCACCTCTACAAAAATCTCTCTCGTGTTAACTACACTTCATAAACCACAGTTAAATTTGCTCTGCCAATGAAAGCCAAGAGATGGACAAAGCCTTAATTATATTCCAAATCAACTAATATTATAAGAAAAGGAAGTGCAGAGGAAAGTATAAATATAGATCATCAAAGTTTTTACCATCATATTAGTTGAGTGAAACATGCCTATACACAAACCTATAATCTCAATAATTTAAAAACCATTATGAAGCTCCATGTTGGGTTGAGACTGTGTGAAAGACGTTAACTCCACTGTTAATGTTCAGGATGCAGTGTGTGGTGTTCCTGAGTGAATTATGTATTAAAGTGTTCTTGTTATTTTGTCCTATCCAGAAATCCATTTATGAAAAGTGAATCTCTAGATTTGTGTTAATGGGTTTGGGTTAGGTCTGAATCCAATCTCAACAGGCGTGAACAGACAGAGTGTTGTGTTCCACAAATCTGACTTATGGATGACTGATATGTTTATGGCCTAAGGTAAAAAGGAGTCAATTTCAGAAAACCTCGCCGATGTATTTTTTTTTACATATTTCCCTCCTACATGTTCACACTTTGCCCAGTGGGTTCGGAGCATACAGATGCCTTCTTTTGTAGAGGTCAGCATCTTGCACTTCCAGAAAGTGGTCATCGGAAGCAAATACATCATCATCACTGTCAAAATGGTGACCACTGACCTTCTCTATCTTGGGGAAAATGGAAATAGTCTAAGCGTGCCAAATCAGGTGAACGGAGCAGTTGTTGGACAAATTCAAACATGCATTCCTGGATCACAGCCATTGCTGCTGTGGAATGGAGCTTTGTCCCAGTAGAAGAGCACTCTTCAGCTGTCAGCTTCACACACGAGATTTTTCAGAATCTATTTTCTCCTCACTGTCTCAAGAGATCAATTAATAGACCTCTCTAGTAGTGTTACCATTTTTGCGGGTAGTCCACCAGCAGCACTTCTTTTGCATCCCTTCACCTTGCCTACAGACTGGGACAGTTTTGTTTTGTTTTTTCTTTCCCTGTTGTGTGTTTCTCTACTTAGTTTCCCCACTAATCTTTCCATCACCTGATCCTTCCTAGTGTTTGTGTGTTTGGTGTCATTGTTCCAGCAGAGAGACACACCTGTCCTTCATCAACTCATCATCTGCCTCTACGTAACCCTCGTCTTTAACTCTCTTCGGGAGCCAGATTGTTCCCCCTCATCCAGTGACTCTCCAGATCATTCATGCTTTCATGCTTTTTTTGTATCTCATCTCATGTCTAGTGGATTTTTCCTTGTTTTTCCAACACAGTGTTTCTGCTTGGCTCTGCTCAGCAATCAACTCAATCAAGTGCAATCACGCCATTCTGACTTCACCTGCCTGTCTTCATCCTCATCAAAACCCCTTTTTGTTAGAGTGAACCTTTTAACTCAACTCCAATCTTCGTGTCTCTGCTTCTGGGTCCATCAGCTACAAAACATAACACTTTTACCAACATTTATTTTACAGTTAAGTCCTAATTGTCAGTTCTGTCCTTACCAAACCCCTTCTGTGTGATCCACAAATCTGAAACAAACTAATTACCAAATGTATAATCCTCAGATATACCTGTTGCCTATAAAGTGTGTCTTCTCTAAAACTGGTGTTAAGTCCATCATAGTTTTAATAAGTGTGACTTTGATGTCCATTTTGTGAGTTCTGCATCGTAAGGTATAAAAAACAGGTACTTACCTAAGATTCCAGTTCCCAGTATTGTTGCAATTGTCAAGAAATCTAGAAAGACAAACATATCTTGGTTAGATTAAAGGAGTCATCACCTGGTGTTTTACATATCCAGTCCCTCTTGGATCGCTTTGGATCAATTCTCAAAACTTATTAGAAAAAAAAAATTAAAAAAAAATCAAACATAGAGCTTGTTCTAACACTTTTTCATACCGCGAGATTATGCGCGAGGTTTTGACCAGTCCGGATGTGCATTGTATTAATATGTAATGAGGCGCGCGTTGATTGGCCGCAGGAAGGACAGTGCCGGAATGGGGGGCGAGCCTGCATGCACACAGACTCCAAAACATAAACAGCCCGCTGTCATGGCGCACACACTAAATGACGAACCTTACGGAATTCAGGCATTTATGTACGAGCCGGAGTCGGAACCCGAACGGGAGAGTGAAGAGGCAGAGACGGTGGAAGAGACACGTTTACAGCAGGATGTCTCTGAATGGTAAATTCTTTTTTTTCCGTCTTACTTTTCACACTCGTGTTTTACATGTAAGACCTGAGTTTTAATGCTGGCGGTCACGATGTATGGCGTGAAAATGACAGAGAAATAAGCAGATTCGGCGTGCTCACTCTGGCTGAGGACGGCTGTGAGCCGATGCTTAATATGCAAGTAGCCTCCTGTGGTAACGTCACCACAGGAGCAGAGTCAAAATCTCGTGCTTTAGGAACGCGCACTACTGTGCGCTATTCCTGTTCAGAAAAAGAGCCAAAGCGAAAAAAATAAGCCACTTTCAAACTCCAGCTTTTCAGGCAAGTTTCAACAGAGGTCCAACACCAATATGCATGATTTAACGAGAGAAATTGCGATTTCCGGGTGATGACTCCTTTAAGAAACTAAGAAATTTAGGGCTCCTACATAATATGACTGTAATCGTGGCAGTATGAAAGTTGGTAGTGACCAATGTATTTCTACTATGGACTGACAAAGGCTCCCGAGTTCGTCTCAAGGCTTTACTTCAAATAACAGTTCAAGTCCCAAATCCAGACAGGAGAGTCTCAAGTCAAAACCAACAAGTCCCAAGTCCAAGTTCTAGTCTTTAACATTGTGTTTCAAGTCATTGTGGGTGTATTGTTTTGCACTGCCACCTGCACCTTTCCCTCCTGTGCAAAGAGTTTGGCTGCTGAGATTAAGAGTATATATGTTTTAAAAATGAAGATTTAATTTGCACATCTTTCATTGATTTCAGCATGTATTTTTTTCCCAGCTTTGACATTGCTATACACACATCTGGATTTGTCAAAGATCAACAGATCATTGGTTTTATGTCTTTTACAATGTCAAATTCTTCCTTCAAGACAGTGGTATTTAACAAAAGCATCTTGAATTTATCCTATCCTTTCTGCAGGAAAGAGGTTTGGCAAGGTCAGATAAAATTCACCAAAAATATAGACTTCAACAAAATTACCTTCCTTCAGGGAGTCGACTAAAAAAACAAAAAGATAGAAAAAAGTTCTGTTTCTAAAATCTGTCGTGAGTAAACACTCTTCCCAAACTACTCAATAAAGTGTTTTTGAAGTTTCCTCTTTACTGGGGTATCACAGATGCGGCCTCAATTCAATGATCAAAATGTTTTATTTACTATCTAAATCTTGACATCCCTACAAGTAATCCCTTCACGCCTCTCTGACCCAGTCTCAACAATCAACAATCATAATTACCACAGATACTGAATTACCAGGTCAGGGACAGTTCAGAACCACAGAATATAAACCAGATATCAATGGAAAGTCTACATGCAGCACAAACTCAAATAACTTTAGAAGCAGCCATGATATCTCAGCTGAGCTTTCAATGTAACCGGTCCCCCTCCACCGCTCCATCTGCTTTTTCAATTTACTCACAGTTGTAGAGTGAAATAGATTTTTCAAAACTGAACACATCGTCTCTGAGATCATTCATTCTCACTCAACCAACCTGTCCTACCTTACTGCCATGGTTCTGAGATTCAATGCCAACATTATAGCAAATGACCTCGAGAACCCTCACTACATTTCCTACATCAAAACTTCTCTCCTCTGGCTAAAGACATCAAAACACAAAGAGACACAGCCCGCCTCAGTACCCCATCATTACCACTTACTCAACTGCTGTGAATGTTATGCAAACTGCATACTGTTCTCCGTGCTGCAGTCTGTAATTTTGTACAGTTGTTAACATCATATAATGTTGGCTTCTGGGTCAGTTTCAACTGTATAACATCTGTGAGTGGTTTTCATGTTTTCTATTGATTCACAGGATGGTTTGAGTGCCAACAATTCGACCCCTTGGATGACGTGTATATACATTGGTTGGCTGAAATTATCAGCCGATATTGGCAGATATATCAGTGTCTGATATAATAGTGGAACAGTGGTATTTGGATTCTATTTTTGGGCAGGTCTTAATTCAATTGATTATGAACCACCCAAGTAGAGCCTGTGTATAGGAAACACTGTAAAGGCTGCAGAATCAAAACAGTTTTGAATGTCAGAGTTTATGGTTATAAATGTGTCTGCATCGGTGCGAGACAGTTTCCTGTGGTAAACCTTGGAAAGTATTGAGAGAGACTAAAGAATACACAAGGTTTACTTGGCTTTTACTCCGTCAATAGTACATTAACGCCACGGAGAAGTGGAGTCTAAAAAAACAGCACTCAACAAAGGTTTCTTCAACAGGTTACTTTGATGCAAAAGCTTTCATGTTCACACAACATATTTCCAGAATGTCTTTTCTGTAACGCAGCTATGAGACCCTTCATTATGAGGACAATAAACACCATCAACGAGCCCTTCTGTCGCCGCAGGTTGATGGTTAGTATTGACGAGGCGGGTCACTTTTCTGTTGCATTCAAATCCATCACTTGCACTCCACGGACCTTCCCATCATCACCAGAAGTAATCATCAGTCATTTCAAATCAGCCCGATCATTTTTCATGATTCTCTTATCAATTCTTCTCTGTGCTCTCCCACCGCCTCTCCAAAGATGGCTGAGGGACATATGGCATCAGTAATTAGACATGTCATCATAATCTTTTTCAGATTGTCTGTGTTCACACAGCTGCCGAGGCATGTAATGTAATGACTCAATAACTTGTGCCACAGACAGACAGGATTCTAAGAGAGAGACAGGAACATGGACAAAGTGACCTTAATAGACATTTAATGGCATTTTGATGTTTGAGGGCACAACCATTTGTCCCGTGCCCTTAGGCATTCTCGTCTGACACTCCTTTGTCACAATCAAACATCTGACAAAACAACAGCATTAAAGAACATAGTGTCGAAAAGTAACTATACTTCTCTCAGTTCATGTGATATCACAATTTATCAAGGGCTCACCTCCAAACTTGCTGCCATGGTTGCCAGCAGTACAATCTCTGGCAAACAAAACTACTGACATGCCATCAACTTCCTTTTTTCGCAAAAAGTGACCAGCAGTTGTTATTTTCATCTGCTGTCAGCTGTCAGTGAGCAGCTTCACAGAGAAGGTGTGAGGGCGACGACCCACTGAGTCTGTAGTGACAGGAAGCAAAGTTCGCACCTATTAAGTTTTTATCAAATGTAAGTGAATCTCTTGTCAGTCATGTTGATAAAGGAGATAAAGGTTGACTGCTGCTGTGCCACAGAGAACAGAGTTTAGTAGAAGAAACAAATACAGGTTTGGAATAATTGTTTTACCTGCATCTACTGCCTGTGTCCTCATGTTATTCTGGTTTGTACTTAGTTTAGTTTTTTCTTGTGTATTACAGACTGTTTTGTTGCCTGCCTTCTGTTTTGGGTTCGTGGATTTTGGACTTCAGCTTTTATTAAAGCTTGCTTTTAGTTTTTTAACCCGTCTTTCTCAGAGTTCTGCATCTGGATCCTCTTCTGCCAAACGTGACACTTCTTTATTGGGTGAAGTTAACCTACTCTAGAGCAGGCTTGGCAGAATCAGTTACCATGGTGATTTACATGAATTAAATGTGAGTCTGTTTTGTGATAGAAAGACCACAGCATTTCCTATCAGTGCTGCAGTGTTCGTGTATATGAATGCTGCCGGGTATGAAATAGTTAGTAAATGAAAGGGCCAAAACATTTATATCCCTAACAGGTAGGCATGGTAATGTTTGATGTTTACGGTTCTTGTTTGTCTCAGTACATAAATGATTTGATTTGAGATCTGGCACCGCTTGCCTCGCAGTCAGAACAACTCACCAGCTGGGGAAAAGGAAGGGGCCAGATGAAAAGCAATTCCTTACTAAGCTGCCTAAAAGACAAGTGAGTTCCTCAAACCGTCAGCTTTGTTTAGGATGAGTTCATGATCACATAACACCGGCAAAGAGAGAAGGAATGTATTTGCAGTTATGGGCTACTGAAGGCATTTCTTCGTTTCATGTGCTACATGCAAGTGAATAATTTGCACTGACTCTTTTGAGTCTCTGTATTTGACCTACTCATCCTAATGACTGAAACAGATGGTGGAGGAGATGAATCGTCCTTTATAACATGTGTGCGTATCTGCAATTTATTGAGCAACCACAAGATGCATAATTGAGTGAAAGCAGATGAAAAAAAACTCTCAACATGAAACAGAACTGTGGTAAAGATAAGTGTGCGCATTTTTATCATGCGAGTCACATATCCATATCCAATGCGCACACATTTCTCTGTCCATGGTTGAAGAGAATTGTCTGTGAATGTCAGCTTTCTTTATCGTACTATTATACACCTGCTGCTGTAATTCACTAAGCAGAATCAGTTTGTAGCCACAGGACACGGCAAGGAGGAAAAAGATGTAAAACAGTGAAACACAGAGGTGAGTAAAATATGTCTTTAACCTTAAAGACATGAAAAACAATAACTTGATTAACCTGAAAATCTCTTCTGTCAGTTTTTTGCAGTTTTAATTAAAGTTTTCAATAATCATCATTACTATTTCAGTTGCAGTTTGATGTTTTCAATAATTGTATTGAATGAAATTAAAGGAAAATATTAGTGATATAATTGAAGTGGAATGTCACTTGTCTGGAAAACAACAAGATTAACGTTACAGTTATTGTACTATGTATTGTACATAGTTTGGGATTTTGGTTCAGTTATTTTATGTTTTATTTTGTAAATTAGATCTTCCATTATATTATAACCTTGTGTCATGTGTTACTTTCTTGTCTTCTTCTGTTTTCCCGCCCTGTTTCCTGTTCACCTGTGTTCCTCCCCTGTCTCCCATCAGCTTTGTTAGCCCTCCCCCTTTCCCGATGTATTTCCCTGCGCCTCAGTTCCTTCCCTGTTCTCTTGTTTCCTGTACCGATTTCCCTCCCCTGTGTTTCTCCGCTTCTCTCCACCTGCACCTCATCCCCTCATTTGTCTAGGTTGTATTCAAGTCAACTCATAGGGCCGTATTTAGACTTTAGTGCTAATGCTTTAAGAGCGAGAAGAAGTCTATATTGCTAGTTAAACGGAGGATAATCTGGGCGCACAGTGTGGCAGGGTCTCTATTTTTCATGGACACACTGAACTTGGTTCATGATTTGAGAGTTTTCTTTTAACAGTCTGGCAAGTAAAAAAAAACACACTTTTTGTCATATCAGTGCTTGCATATGATGAAATTCTCAATTCTGACTTCATTATAGAACACGGCTGTGTGCAGTTCGAAACCAAAGACAGCACAAGAGTTTCCGAAAAAGGAAACCAACTTCTTAGGTTTCAGCTACTCACTTCAGTATGAACAGTGCACAACATTTGACATGCTGTGAGCTGTTGAGCATGTTTAAAAAAAAAGACAAAAATGAGCCCTGACACATTTCAACAGCTTGTTTTCTCAAGTTAAGCAACTTGCTAAATCACCTGACCTGCTTTCCATCCAGGAACCTGACATATGCCGCCCTCCCAAATGGCTTCCTTCTTGGCTGAGCTGTAACAGCAGCTAGCTTAGATGGCTAGCCCCCATCCATACACAGCCAGATGCATCATCATCAGCCTCAGCCCTCCACACACACAAACTACCTCACTCACCACTCAGGCCCACATCGTATGAGTGAGGATTTCGCCCTTGCTGTGACATGTCGAAATGCCTTCGGTGAAAAGTCGTATAACATGCATCATTATGCATCATTGTGCAGAAAATCAACAAGCTACCACTGCAACACATAGTAAGATAGTTGAGCTAGTTGTGAGCTAGTTAATGCCCTCTGGGAAAAAGGTTTCGCCTGTTGTCTACTGATGGTCACTGAACAGCATTACTACAGTAAATTGAGTCTGAGTTCTTTGCTTGAGGGAACAAGAACAGCGGCTCAGCAGCTGTTGAACTACTGTAGGAAGGAGCTTCAATCACTGACTTGATGATTACTTTCACCTCATTCCCCAACAGTCTGTCACCTCACACTGGATGAGTCACCAGTTCATCAGTGAAACACAGTCCTTGAATCTCAGATTCCCTTTTGCAAGCTTTTGTATCAAAATCCTCCCTATTGAATATGCCAATGATAATATCTGCCAGGCTGGGTAAAAAACAGCAATACAGAGCTGAAGTCCTTTCTGTTTCCCTCATGGAGAATTGATCCCGTTTGAATAGTGCCATGAATCACACAGATATTTGTCATGTAAAAGATATCTTTTTAACCTGAGAAAATTTGCAGTTGGTCATAAAACTAATGAAATATAAGAAAGTGAAAACATGTAATTGTAAAAACTACACAGCCAACAGTCGCATTGATAACTTACCAAAACCCGTAACTTGAACACTGTAGAGCTGATCCTGTATTTAAGCATCTCACAGACCTAACAAACTACAATTTCCCATCACTGCAGTTCTGTCAATATAGACAGAGTCATTGTGTTTTTCACCAATTTGTCAATACTTGTTCTGAGAGTCGGCGACCATGAGGTGACATCGTTCACTGAGCGGTTTAATACAAACTACATGATATAATTTTATTAATGACTCGGTAAATTAAGTTTTTAATTGACAAACAACATTACGTGTAATTCACAGCACACCTAAAACGGATTAAAATTTTTTATTTGTGTCTTTACATTCAAATCAACGCAAAGTTGACCGGAAATACAGTACCGGGTCCACCGGAAAGGGCGTGGCTTCCGCTATCTAGCTAGCAAGTCACAACATAAACTTTACAGTTAAATATTAAGCTAACACCTGCCAATAGAACATCCAAATGTTCTCTTCTGCCAAGTAACGTTATTTTGCAGAGCAGCAAATCAGTGACAAGGCTAAATACAAGCGACACTTCGATAAATCCAAACTTTTACAAACTGTTCAGTCAGTTGAAATCTGAATCTGAATCATGGCGTTGACGTTTAACAAGCTTAAATATCAGGTAAGTGAGCTCCACTGGAACACGTTCATGCCGAATGAAATGACAAAACCAAATGACTCAGTGAGGATGTTTTGCTAGTTAGCCCAGGGTGTATTTAATGCCATATCAGCGACATTTATTTATTTATTTATTTATTTCCCGCTGTTTGTCCGCGTTTGTCCTCGCGAGCGTTGTAACGTTAACCCCCCCTCCTCCGTCATAACACGTTAGCTAAAATGGAGGTTTGCTTCTTCTTCTGCTTCTTCTCCGAAATGTTTTCTGTTGTGACAAACCAAATGTCGGTCAACACAGTGTGCCTCGCTAATGCCTCTGTATTCTCCAGACCGGGCTTGTGTGTACCGGTGTTTGCCTGCAAACGTCGTGTTGTGTTGTCGGTACTCACAGCACTGCAGGTAAATAAACCGCAACTTCCAGTGTCTGTCCTGATTTTTCCGCGTGATTTTGATGGACAGGGTGCTGAGACTGTTGTCGGGGATGGGGCAGGGGCTTGTTTGGGTTCTTATCTCCTCTGCATCGGTCGCCATCATTTTCAGCACCCTGTCTCTCTCCCCCCTCCTCCTCCTCCTTTCACTCTCCTCTCTCTCTCGTGGACGCGCACGGTCGGTCCTCCGGATGCTGCGCGTACCCGATGATGCTCTCTGAAGCATCAGCACTGTGAATGGAAAACTAGCACAAAAACAATTAAGCATATAGACTCCTGGTCACATGCTGCACTGCGAGCTAAATTATCCAGGCGACTCCTCTATGCAAAGACTTCAGTTCACTCAACCAGGATGTACAGCTTTAAGGCTGATCGCTCACAAACAGAGGTAGAGCTAGTGCAAAATGCAATGTTTTACATATTACCTTTATCTTAAAGTACATTTAGGGCTTTTTATCATACATTTACAGTAATTCATACATGCATTCATACAGTGAAGGCGGTGGCTGCCATGCAAGGAGCATTTTGGGTTTCCTTGCCCAAGGACACTTCAACATGAAGACCAGGGTAATCGAACCACCTACCTTCCGGTAACAAGGCGCTGGCTCTACCCCTGAGCCACAGCCGCCCCTGTAAAGCAATATATTACGTTACAATATCACTGTCACTTCTTTTAAGTTACTTTCAACAAAATGCCCAAATAACCTATATAGCATAATAAAATAGCCGAGATCTTTTTAAATAAAGGAATGGCCTTGGACACAGTGATGAGCAGACAGACAAAAGGATGACATATATTATGAGATAGGAATAAATATTTTTAATTGTAGCCTCAGTCATATGAAACACAGAACTTCAATAATAATAGAGAATGAAATTCAAGATATAAATCTATTTTTCTATGCCTTTGTATTTCATTCCAGAGAAAAAAAGGAATGCATTTGCATATGTATATGGTGTTTTACTCCATTCCTTACTGCATTTTATTAATAATTTTAGCTACAAGGCAATTTGCAGATTTACATAATACAAAGTGTATTCAAAAAAGTAAAGTATGATGTAAGGGACAATGGGGATGGTTGAAACATTTTTTGTCGCAGCACATATTACTTTTTCAAATTTTGACACAAGGTACCCGTATGACATTTTCCCACGACATCTGACAGCCTGGCTATACTCGGTTTTGCATTTCCATCACAACTGGGCTACCTGCTTGAAGGTGTGTCTTAAACCAATGACAGGCTTGTCTCGATCTTCGCAGTACTTTCAAAGAATCACAGCTAACAAAGTGGCTCCTAAGTTGAGGGCACCTCGCTCGAAGGCCTCTGTTGATGTCTCACCCCCATCTCTCTGTCTCTTGACTTTTCAATTTATCTAAAGCTGTTCTATCAATCAGAGGCTAAAAAACTTCCTGAAAATAATCTTTTAAAAACTTCCCCACCTAGAAGAAGGTAGACATAGTCCCTGAGTACATACACATAAAAAATTCTTACTGAGATCTAACTTGGTAACCTTGCCTGTCAAATACTTGGTACCTCAGGAGTGAGTCCAAAACACAAGTCTGCTGCCCCAGTCAAGACATCCCCCTGCTGCTGATCGGAGACTGTCTGGCTGCTGCCAACACAGGGCAGCTGTCATAATCTTGCAGTATCTGTCAGTGTCACATGAATTCTTTGGCAAAAGACAGAGCAGACTGGAATTGAAATTCCTGTGATAACTATGCTGTTAAAAACAAGCTAAACAGTACATTATATGAAAGAAAACACCCTCAGCAAAGTCTATGAAAGGACTCCAGGTTAAAGAAAAGTTTTTGCAGGTTTTGCATATTTTATATTGGAGCTTTTACAAAGTTAAAGGCCAGCACCTCCCTCAACCACTGCAAAAATGATGGGGCTTTAATCAACTTCCAGTTAAAAAGAATAAGTCTAGCAATTAAGTGTTTAAAAAAAAAAAAAAAAAACACAACATAAGCATACTTATTTACACAGGTGTGAAACTTTGGACCAGGAAGGAAGTGGGCATATATAAAAGTAATCAAATGACTCTCAGGTGATCTCTCCTCAGTGAAAGTGGTGCTGTTACAACCATTCCTAGTCTCCCCATTATTAAAGATTACAGTAACCCTTTATGATCCTGGGAGGAAATTCACAGACTACCCAACAGTATATCAAGTAATTTGAAATGTGCCCCAACTTAATCAGCTGCAACAAAACGTGAGATAAATACCAGTTATCCAATTATTGCCACTGTTGAGCAGTTGGGGGGATAGTGAAGGAAAATCAGCTGTGAGAAATAAACCAAGGCTAGTTTATCTTTCATTTCAGTAATTTAATTCCTGCGATGCCCTCCCGGCGGTAAGCTTGAGGTGTGTTTCACCTCTGACGGGTATCAGGAAAGTGAGGAGGTGAACCACTGGACGTTTTGCTGGAAATGCAGATTATTTGTTGTGCTGATTAAATGTATGTTCCTCTGTACTGCCTCCCAGTTGTCTGTGACACCAGCATGAACACAGGCAGATGCTTTAAATGTTCTTTATTGCAATAAAAATTCAACAAGACTTGAATGGTTCAACAGACAAAACACATGCCAGAAAAATCCCTGCATAAGCTACTAAAGTTAGAATATCATGCATATAGAAACCAGGCCAAACTGAACACGATTCATCTTATTTAAAAGTTACATTTTAAAACAATTACAAATAAGACATTTTTTAAAGTTTTTTTTTCTTTTTTTAAAGGTAAAATTCAGAAAAAACTATTGCCCGGGTTTAAAACACTAACATCACAGAGAACATTCACAATTTTGTGCAAATTCCACAATACAGCAGTTTCCAGTAATGTCTGCTTCTATTAAAAAATATTGAACATTGCATATTAGGTCAACCTACTTCAACCGTCCACATTTTTTAAATAAATACTGTACACAGTCAGCAGCTCGTGGTTCAACCAAGTCAAGTATTTTTCAACATGTGACTTGAGACCTCTTAAGAGGTAGGCTATAGGCTCTGCTTGTGCAACGATGCCTTTTGTACTGCAAATCATCACATTTATGTAATGTAATGTTTTACTGACGGTAAAGTAGTGAATGCCTGAACCCTCTAATTTACCCCTTGTTGTTAATTAATCCAAAAGAGATAGGAAGGAAAATTTAGAGCAAAAAAAGGTTGAGAGCCACTCTATCTTTATGTACACTAGTGTAAGCATGAAGTCATAGCACAGTAATGAGGGAGTCATGACATTCTGCGTGGGTGTATTAACATGCAAGTAGGAAATAAAAAAATAGCAAGAACTGATGCAAGAGATTCATGCTGTGAGGCTGACTTTTTACACGGCAACATATCCGGCCAACTGGAATCAACATATTAGGAATCTGAAAAAGATTTTACGATGATATAACTGAATAAACTGTGCTATCTCGTACATTTATATTTGTGTCAGTGCTACATAATGGGCAGCAAAGTCTTCCATGGTTGAATAATGTCCACGACACCTGCAGCAGCACCTGTCTGGGCTGCTGCTTACAGTGTGTTAGGTTTGAACCACAGTAACAGCATTCATTTACAGTATGTCTCACAATCTGACGATACGCAATATACATTGGTTTCATAAAATGTACAGAGGCCAATCAACAACGCAACTTTTCTCTAACTTGCTCATGTGCTCGGTTTCTATAAAAGTCTTGTACTTTTGCCTTTTTCATACATTTAAGCAGGTTTTTCTTTCTTTTTCTCAACAATTTAGTTGTCAGTTTACATTTCAGCAAACCACAGATTCATCTACATTTGTGTGTGTCATAGGCTATCTACCAAATTGATAACCCTGGAGCATTTAACCTCTGACCTTTCGGATATTGAAATATAAGTTAATCATTTTATGTTGTTTTACATTTGTCTATAAAACTGTATTATATTTATTCATTATTATTTACGTATGCAATCTATTTTCCTAAACCAAGTTGTTAGTCATATCTGTGATTTGTAGAAATGTATGGCCAACATTTATTTATTGCAAGTGGGTTGAGCTTTTTAGACTGATTGAATTTCTTAAATAACAATTGGAACAGTCATAGTTATTTTGTCTTTACACTGTTGACTTACTAACTAACTTACTGACTTATTTTTTTTGCCGAGCATTGTGTCATTCATTGTTAACCTGCTAACTGGGGCACACACCGTAGCTCGGTTAGCTGTAGCTAGCTAACAACACACATGTTATGTTATTTTTCTTTTGGTAAGTTTTTGGATGCAATTGCGCCACCATTACAATTCACTTTGGGTGCTGTCCACATGCATGTTAAACAGTTTTAGGGAGAAGCACATATACAATAGAATTACAACACAGTGGAAGGTAACTGATCCGGTTCTACAGCTGACCATCAGCTCAGAGGTTAGAACCTCCAATAGTGCACTACAACAACAAAAATTTGGAGCTTAATCAGCTTTTTGGTTTTTCATTTGACATTAAAACTTGTGAATTAAAGCATTTTTTTTCTGATAAAAGGCACATGATTTAAAGCGATGAACATTTATATTTTTTGTTCCCTGAAGTCTTTTTTTTTCTTCTAAAATCAGTATTGCAAACTGACACAATCACAAATTATTATTTGAACTATAAAATGCTGCATATCAAATCTTTCCTGCAAATCGAAATGTATTTAATTAAAAAATAACACCACACCATATTTTAAGACTAAAGACTGCATGGAAACACTAAATACTAGAACAAACAGGTTATCCGGGCGAGTAAAGAAACAATTGTCTTTCCAGATGCTTAAATACTCTTGAGAGAAGTGTTTTAAAAGTGTGTAAACTACAAAAGTCAGACTTAATAAGAAACTAGCTAACAGCTGCCAAGTCCGAGCCCTCCCACCCTTCGATCATGCTAAAAAAAGTCTGACACATTCAAACTATTACAAAGAAGTAAGGTATGAAATCGTATTTCCATTTTATAAAATAGTGCTCTACTCATTTCTTTACACACATACACTATTCTAGTACACATCATGCCTAACTACAAAATACCCTGAAGCCCCATTTACCAGTAGTTCTCATACAAATGTTGAATCACACGACTCCCTGTAATTAGAAAGGACTGCTCGAGCTGCTGATTTGCTGATTTGAGCGATTTGGTTACAGCTTGAGAACCATAAACCGACATACACTATTGCTCTTCCTCACAATAATAATGTGTTTTGAATATCATTTCATACTAACAATTACTTATTAAGCAGTAACAAAAAAGATATATTGCTCAGGTTTCTAGCTTGTGTAGGCTATTAAAGCCGGCACATCAGCCTCAGACTCCTAAATCTCTTGTCATGAGTCAGAGCAAACTGCTGCGCAATGAGAGAGATCTGGATGGTGGCATTAATTAGGGAGAGAATGTGAGAAGAATAAAGAGAAAGAGGAGGCAGAGAGATAACGCTGGCTCTTGCCACTTACAATATTAAGAGTCTCCTGGATGTAGCACAGTCAAGTGAGAGAATAGGAGAAAGTGACATGTAGGGATAGAGTGCAATTGTCAAACAACACATAATGGCTGTAAATGCACCCAGTTGGAATTACTATGTTGTGATGCTCATTCCTCTGTTTAATTTAACTTGTAAATGCTAAAAAATGTGGAGTGTTTTTGCTGGATCTGCTCTGTAGGATTGTTGTGAATGCAACGCAGGACTGAGTTTTCTGGGCAGCCAAGTTTGGCATCATTTGTCAAGAATTGGCTGATATAGATAAGATGAGATTTTTTAAACAAAGTTTTGTCTTTTATAACTGTAATAATTATCATTTTTGAATATAAAAATGTCCCTCTTTCACCTCAGCTTCCCCCTCCCCCATTATCTCCCATATTTAGTTGTTGATCTCTGTCATTGCCACCCCCCCTTGTTGGCCTGTATCATGTAAGGACTACCTACCAAGCGTCTGACAAAGGATGCCTCATAAACTGCCTCTATGTTGTGTTGGACCAGTTTTACCAGCAGGAAAAGCCAGTGTGAACAACAAGGACAGCCCCCCCACCAGCATCCCACCTGCTAACACTGCCAGTGACTGTGGCTGTGGTTTGGGGCTCCAGGCCAAGCCAGAGGCATTGAACCCAGGTCTCTGCAGTGATGAGTGAGTGTTTCATGTCTGTGCCACAAGGACACCCTCATTACAGTCATCTATTAACACACACCTCAAACAGCTGAACTGTTTTAGTTTGCTGATGCTATTCATTGACTACACTGCTGAATGAAAAGGTAAAGCTACCTTTTTATTGCTTAAATTGTTAGATTTCTCGTCTAGCTGTATGCTGTTGCTTATAATGTGAGTTATTGCTCTTTAACAAAAGCGACAAGCCATAAAATGCCATGGCTTACAGCCATTATAGAACAGCTAAAGGGTGTCGTTGGGTCAGCTTAAAATAGACTTATTGCTTAACAAGGCCCGTATGAATCACTGGGAATCAGAAGTTTGCAGTTCTCAGGTGAGGCAATTATAAAATTAATAGCAAATTCCGATATTTTTTAAAACCATATTCTCATATCTTTGGCCCTTTTCATGCATATTTCAGCCAGTTTTAAATCTCAGCATGCAAAATACAGCAGCTGTCGGTACCCATCTATTGTCATTTCTAGAGGCGCACCTCTAGTGTAGTAGTGTAAATGATGGGAAAGTGCCCAGACATAACAAACCGACATCAAGGAAGTAATAGTGACGAGGGGCGACTGTTGAGTCGTCTCACGTCACTGTATCACTGATTGATTCAGCACGTTAGCCTCAGCAGACAATTACTGATGGTGCAGGAAACACTGGCAAGACTATGGCCATAGATACTCACTGACAACAATGGCATTGTTGTGTCAGGGCTCAAAATAAAGCATAGGACTTCTACCTAGGAGACCCAAGTTCAAGTACTGTGTTCTCAATGTTCAAAGTTGATTTTAACTAACGCAAAGTTACAAAAGTTACATACATGAACTTACATTAGGCTACATGAAGACAGACCATGCTCTTTTCCTGAACATGACCAAGTAGTTTCGGTACCTAAACCTAACAAAGAAGCTTTGGTGCCTAAAACGAACCAAATGGTTTTGATGCCTAAACCTTACAAAGAAGGTTTGGTGCCTAAACCTAACCAAGTACGTTTGGGTTCTAAACCTAAGCAATCAGTGTCTGTTTCACAACGTTCAATGGTTCCAAACATATCATTTGTGAAATGTTTGTCAGCGAGCTTCATTTGGAAAACCCTGCACATGCAAAACCGATGCTAGAGGGGTGCCAAAGCTGCTGTACCAATGAGTTGGGAGTGAGAACATGCTGACAAACTTTGTACTTCCCAGATACTGATTAAAACAACTCAGATAAAACAAGTAAGAATATCATGGCGAGTTGTGTTAGGTCCCCAAAACTTTCCAAAGTTCAATTGTAGTTCATTTGTACATAAATCATTTAAAACTGAGCCCAAATGAAAATTGGCTCAAGCAGTGATTGGCCTCCTGCACTAGCAATCAAAGACCTACTTCCAGGGCGACTTGCTGGCTACCTAAGCTAGCTGTTTGGTTAGCCAGCTCGCATTAAGTTGTGTTGGACCACATGGAAAGTTTTATTTGTAAAGTTTTAGGGAGCTGCTTGCCCAGATATACCTTGGGTTGATTCATTTGCATTTCCTGTATCTGAACAGTGTCAGTAAAGAATGTGAAGTTACAGGGAAAAGATCCAGGTTCTAAAATACCACAATTTCCCCTTATGAGCACACAGCACAGTGAAAACATGTAGCACCACAAACAGACATTTTCTGAACCTACACATGATCTTTTTTTGAGTGTACCTCTGTTGCTCATTGTGTGCAATTAAAGTGTAAAAAAAACAACATGTAAACACGTTCTTTCTCTTAACATGGCTTCACATGTAGAGACAGAATTAAAAGATTTTTTACATTTTCTCGTTCAGGTAACAATTTTTTTTTTATTCGAGCTTAAGTTTCCTCAAAACCCTCTTTTTCTGGAAAAGGATGGACAAACGTTTTCTACATAACAGAGCAAATGTCTGCTGAGACAAAAGTAATAATCTAAAATTAGCTTATGCCTTATATTACTGGTCTGCTTTCACTAGAAAAGGGGTATAGTGCAATTTAAATGACCTCGCTGCATCAATATTATTTGCATATTTAAGAGCTAGTGTGCAACAAGTTAGTTTCAATACATTCATCGATCCGCAAAACAGATTTGTTTGTACATCCCTTGATATGAAAACCATTCAAATGATAAAAAATTCTCACAATATTTTGGATTGTGTTTCGTCTAAACTGGTCAAATATTAGTTTCTGCTGCAGTATGGAATCATGGGGATACATGCTGCAATAAAGTGGGAGCTTCAATCTTTTGTCTGTTGAGTAGTGTTAATATTCAACCTTTCCAGGACTGTAGGATGTTGAGTAAGATGAGGGTTTGGATGAGGTCAGAGGGTCAATTGTGTTTTAGGATTTGCAATGGATATAAACTTGATGGAATTGATCGATGGCAGTTTTTGCCCCCTGTGTGCGTTCAAGCTCACTGCCGGTTCTGTGTCAGCCAGGATCATTTTCCATCACTTTGGTAATTTTCAAACAAGTCCAATCCGAAACACACCAGCCGCTCAGCTGACCGGATGGCCCTGAGGATGAGAGACAGAGACTGGTTCCTGGTGCTGTGGCAGAGGACTTCCTTCTCTGCAGAGTTGTGTTTGACTACTCTGCTGGTGACGTTGCAATGCAGGGCGGCTTCCTGTGAGAACCTGAGGATGGAGAACTGAGGAGTCTTCCCTGGGAAGCTGTATAACAGGTTCCTGTTGAGAGAGAGAGAGAGAGACGGCGAGAGGAGAGCTTCAATGAACAACTTAGTTTATGCAAGCAGAAAAGTGACCTGAGATTGAATTGTTTAATTGCAAATCAACTGTACAACAAAAAATGCTATTTGAGCTTGAACACACAGTCTTCATAATTATATCCACAACATCCCCCTGTCTTGATCTCTTTTCTAACTACAAGTCCAAACAACAGTTACATATTTAATCAGTGTTTAATAAATTTTAATATTAAAGTGACTCTCAACCACTGTGCAGAGACCTGGTAGGTCCACACAGTGTTTACTACCTGATGCAGTCAGTGGTTTGACACAATCATCAAGACAGCTGGCAAGTCGCAAAAACACTGACTTAACAAAGACATCAGCTTAACTTTAAAGTATAAGTAAATTAACAAACCCATTTTCAATTTACTGTTTGACAGTTTTTAATTTTGGCAACTTATCCTGACTGAAAGCATTTGTTTGTATTTTTGAAGGAGAACAGTGTGGAAAACCGATATCAGACCGTGTCTGTTGTTCAAAGCACTTTTTTTTTATAAATGTTTGTCTGGAGAAGATCTCCTTAAGTAGATATGGCCAAAGCACTGCTGCTCTGGATTGCCCCTATCAACAATCTAGAAATACTCTCAATGAACTCAACACTTTGTGCCGATTTTTCACATTAAAGTGTCTCAACTGCATGTTGCACAAAACAAATACTAACACACTTGTATCAGAGTTTGATGCTAAGTCCATGTTAACTCTCACATCAAGCCATCCTACTTACAGACCCTACACTTTGTTGCAAAAGGCACACTGTCCCTCTCAATAAATCTATCATCTTACAACTCATTGGCTCTCACTTAACGGCAACTGTACACATCAATCATCAATTGTTCATGAAAATCTTGTCATCGATTTGACATTTTGATATTTTACACAGTGTTACTGACATTGAATCACCCTAGCATAACATAAGCATTCTATCTAGTTGCTGAGCCTTGGAGGACTTGTTTACCTCCTGATGTTAAATCATATTTAAGATTTGTTTATTTACTGGAGTAGTGAAACACATTTCCATTGGGTGAGAACCTCATGGAATTGTAACGATTGTTTCAGGTATTAGTCAAACTCTCATGCCTTGCCAGGGAAATGGAGTTGTGTTTTTATCTTCATATAAAGGTCACAAATGTGTGTCCATAATTACGAATTAATGGACTCATCATCCATTAGGTATGTTCACCTACAACTCAATACAGTAGTTTCCCCGCCCTCTATGAAGCCACTCGTTGTCTAAGTGTACCAAGTTAATCTTATTCATTCATTTGTAAAGATGCTGAATATTGACATTTCTGATTTTGGCAGCTTCAGCACAATTTTTTTATTGTGTGTCAGCCATCTCAGAGATAATTAATTGTTAACAGGCCAAATTATGGTAAACTGCTTTAATCTGACCTTCACAGAACCCCCACCTGTGAGAACCTGAAATACTTCCCTCTGGTTAATATTTGTCCCAAACAACGGACAAGCATGCCATACCAGTTGAGTTATTGTTCTTTAAAGACACCCCTATTTATGCCTCTTTGTCTTCCCGTCACACTGTGGAACACAAAGCACATATATAAGCACAGACAAGCCTTTTGGGGGTGGCAGAGTAGTCATTTGTAGGTCAGAATGGCAGAGACTTCGGAGTGCTGCTCTCCTCGGGGCTCAAGTACATTGATTTCTCCTAAAGTGGCTGAACAGACAGTCTTAGAGAGTAAATGGAGTGATTCTTCATCTGTTAAGACACAGGTCGCGAGCTGTAGGGTGTGAACGAACGCTGACCTTCACCACACAATTCAGACTCAAAGTCAGCCACACTCTCAGGATTCTGTGTCTACTCTACCATATGACCCCATTATATGACACCAGAAAGGCTGCTCCTGTGAGAAATGGGGTTTAGGCTTTTGTCATATATATGTGTTGACACAGTTCATTGAGAAAGCGATGTAAAAAATGTATGTTGTATGTCGATGAACACAAGCAGCTGTCGCCTTCACCACAACGTCCATGTTTGTTTTGTATCTGCTCTGTGTCTTCTGGATGGGCTTTTACAAAATACTGTATGTCATCACTGCAATGTTATTTGGCAGCCAGCTATCATACTGTAGATTTCTGACAAGCACATGAACACATAAATCAGCAGTAGACTTTCAAATGAGTCTGCACTTTGATCACACAATGATAATCATAATGATAACATCAATATCAAATATTCTAAAAAAAAACTGGAATACTAGCAGCCAGGAAGGTAAAAAAAAAAAAAAGCAACCTTATCAAAGGCAAAATGTCAATATAGGGAAACAAATTGTCCAAATTGCAGATGGACATTTATCATAAGATGCTGGGTCATCTCATATGGAAGTATTTCTTTGCACACAACCTGCAACACCTCTTAAGCTTTGGTAAATTATCAGCAACACATTTGAACAATCCATGATGTTTGTTAAAATATTATACACAAACTCCTCCTACTCCAGTATACTAAGGTTATTTGTGGAAAATAGGGCTCATTAAAACAAGTAATACAGAACAAATATAAAAATATTTTACAATATATGCATTATTTGTGCTATGAATATTGCATTCATATTTTGGAACAGCCCTACTGTGAACAAGAGTAAAAAAAAATTGACTTTTAAAGGAGGAAAAAGGAGCCAGACAGAGCAGGCTGTGCATTGGCAAGTTCTTTAATGAGCTTGCCAGTAGGAGTTTTGTTGCCATTGGTCAGTATTGTGTTCACGTCTTGGACAAAGCTGTGACCCTGGAACAACAAATATATTTTGAGGATGGTGTTGTTTTTCTGAGGGAACAAGGCTATATAAAAATATTTAGCCCGCTGGTCATTGGCAGGTGAGACACTGTTTAAAGCCTGGTGTTTTTCACATCCAGACCATTATCCATCCGCTGTCTGGACTTGCTTATCCTCTTTATGCTTCCCAGCTGGAGTTAACCCAAGCACACATCAGACACGAGGAAGTACACATGCCTGGACAGGTCACTAGTTAATACATGAACCTTTTTCCAACAGGGAATATGTAGCATTGCTGGCTTCATCAGTCTGTTTCACACATGGGTGTTTGTTACATAAATTTGATGGCTCTATTCAAACACAACAGGGCCACTGCAACTAAGATGTCATTGTTCTGATTGGCTGGCAGGTGTGGATTAAATTGAATTATACACCAAGCAGTTCTGACTGGGCAATCTGATTGGTCGAGAAGACGTTGAGAACGTAATCGAATTGGCATGACAGCACAGCGAGCTTATCACTAAAAATACTTTTTAGCCATTTCCATGACACAACGCTACTAGCCTAAAAACACATGTGAAGTTTGGGGAGATATCAGCTAAATCTGTTCATTTCATAAAGAAAAAAGAAAGACAAGGAGGATGCAGAAGCTAAGAACCAGCTAACACCTGGCCAGGCCTGTTGTTCACTGATGGGTCCCAACAGGTTCAGGTCAGGTGTCTGCGCTATAGCTACTACTTTGCAGAATGTACAACTTCTCATTTATTAAATACCCTCAAATACTAAAAGCTAACTAACCCTACCCTAATAAAAAATAAAGTGCAGTGATGAAAACAGAACGAAAATGAAACACTCAAAACATTAAAAACAAAAGTGGAGCAACGCTCAAAATTGCTTTGGAGCTGCTGTAACCTTGTCTGTCCATGTCTGCCAGCCAAAAGACTGTCACCCGCTGCCTGTCTGTGAACATACAGTTATGAAAGAGGTCTTTTTGAGGCACCTCAGAGTGTACATAAAGACATCTGCTATCGATTGGTGTGGCCCTCGGCAACCTGACATCCACTCTTAATGGAGCCTGTGTCCTGCTCGGCAACACAACAAATTGGGTTTAAACTGTGTGTGCCGGTCCCAGGTGTCACTCAGGCTGGAGCAGCAGCATCCATTCAGCACTGACAGCTGCATGGTGTGTCTGAGAGTCCGCGTACCTCTGTGAGAACCATTAAAGTTTAGTTTGAAAGGACGAACATTTGTGCTTTTCCTCTCTTTTGTAAAGGGGTATTTAAAGGCTAGGGCCGACTTTAGGTACAAGGTTAGGAGAACCTGCTCACTAATACTTGCTTTAATAAAAATGCAATGGAAAGGGAATTTTAGTGTGCATATGAAGAAAAGTAACATTGGTTTGGATAATTGATGTGAAAGTCAGTGTATTGATCGTAGAAGTCAAGTTCAAGAGGTTTTACCTTCTAAAGCTAAAATGATGCCTTAAAAACCCCATACGTAAATCCATTTAAATCCAATATGCAGCTGCGCAGTAGGTTTGGATCTTTTTAAGTTGAATTACTGGAAAGGGGACTGATATTAGCATATCAGCTTTTGATGTCACACTTCAAATCTTGTATGCAGACACCCAAAACCAAGGTCACCCTCCAAATTCAATATAGAATTTCCAATAGCAGTTGGCAGCTCTAGATGCATATTTCAGGATTTGATTTGGAAATACATGAAACCTCTGTTTGCAAATGCATAATTCCATATTGGCTTTGGAAGTCACATTTCCAGGTCTTTCACCCTACAAATGGAGAGTGCTTACTTCCAAAATGTCCCATCTTCATAGTACTTCAAGTTCCCAATTCGATTTGCAGCTCCAAATTTTGATTTCAGATGTTAAAAAAATCTAACCTCTGTGTGCTTATGAAAAAAGTTCTACAGTTCTTGCTTGTGGCTCTAAAAGTTAGCAGTCAACTCTCAAATCCAATATGGAAGTTCTTGTTCAATGTCATGTTCAACCTATTGATCTTAGATGTTATCATTTGTCAGTGTAGCATACTTGTGTGTTTTTATGGAAGTATCATATTGGTACATTTCTAGACAGCATCAGCATATATGTATATACATTAATGATTATATTAATTTTGGGAGAGACAATCCAAAGCTTCCCTTGACAATATAGTATTTTTACCTGTTTGGAGGTAATCTCCGCTTCAGATTAAAACTTAATTCACATTGACTTTTTTTACTAAATCAAAGTTGTGGGGCTGAATAGAAACAGTTTTCATGAACATCCAAGATCTGAGTGATTCACATAATCCTAAATACCAGTCAGTACTATGACCATACATGTTGAAGCAAACATCAATCAGTCCCAACTCCACCTTGGTGTGACCCTTTGCAGTTATTTTAACCAGCCAATCAGTGGAAGTTATTGCATATCCTAAAGTATACTCAAGCCAAACACTTAACCTGTGATATAAATGTTATGAGTAAAATTAGGCTGGACTCGACTGACTGATTGATGGACCATTGTTGATGCAGTTGGAGGCAATTCCAATGCCTGTTTATCAAGCAAGCTAATAAATGTCTTTGAAGGTTCTCAGTCATCCAGGTCACGGTGATTCTAAGTGCTATATTGTAGGCAACTGGACTTGTTTCAGTTTCTTGAAGACATTTCACCTCTCTTTCAAGAAGCTTCTTCAGTTTTAACTAACTTGAAGGGAGTTTCAGGCTTTAAACCCAGTGTCCTTACTACCTGTCCTTACTCTCACCATCCACTAAAGCAAAAACTGGGAGTTATCAGAACCCTAAACCATCGGGCTGAGACCATGCCCACAAAGATAGAGGGGAAGGAGAAGGAACAGAAGGGCATTAGGGGAGCACTTGAAACCTGTTGCTATCCAAACTGGACCTCTAAATGATCCAGAGCAGACAGAGAGGAAGAGACCGAGAAACATAACCTTGTCATTCCTTGTGTCGAGGGAACATCTATCCCTCCAGTTAGTTAGAACTGAAGAAGCCTCTTGGATGAGAGGTGAAACGTCTTCAAGAAACTGAAACCAGTTGCCCAAGAAACGGCTAATAAATAATACACGTTTCCTTTGCATGTACATTCATAGTGTCTAAGATTGTATCATTAACATGACATGGGGGAGAGTTTGATGTAAAAATAAAGTCGATTCACACCATTAGATGATTATCCCATCTGTTAAACATGTTAAGTAGTAACAGTAATTATTGCACCCTTGGGTTGTGAGACATCAAGGCAAAGTCTGTTGACTCAAAAAAGGTTGAGTTATCCCCCCCCTTACCAAAGGGAGCATGGAACATTAAACTAACATCAGCTAATACATGAGAGCTTTGTTGACATTTACAAAATATCCAGGTGGTTCTTTTATCTACACTTCACCCCCTCCTCTTAGTTAATTACATTATAATTCTACATCACATCTCCAGGATGGCTACTAATGTATGTGTAAGAGCATTACATTAAAGGTACAAAAGATAAAGCTAGAAAGATGGCCCTTGCATTAAACTGGTCTGTCTTGAAATTGGTGCTACATGATTGGCAAAAAAGTGTGTATGTGTGTTTGTGTGTGCCCTTTGCTCTTTGTGAGTTCAATCAACGAGCACAATGTCATCCTCAAAACATCAGTCTCTTGAAAATGACAAAAGAGCACAGCAATCTCAAGAAATGGACAGATATGCATTCATTCCCTGTATGTTCAGACTACAGCACTTGAATCAGTGCGTTGACCCTGGTAGCTACACCTTTTGTGGTGAGGCTCAAGGCTCTGTTTAGAGACGTTGCACAAAGCCTTCCAGGTTAGTAGGTGGTATTTACCAAGTATCGGAAATATCTCATCTCATTCCCAGGAAACCTTCAGCAAGTTTCTGTCTAACTTCTGGAGGTCAGTATGTTTAGGTACATCTTTTTTTAACCATTTATACTCCCACCAATTACTCAATAATCAGGCCCTCTCTCTCTCTTTCTGTCTCTGTTGCTAACGTATTGATGTTTCACAATATTAAAGAGTTTCATTTAACTTGAAGACTTTATTATTAGGCCTCAACATGCAATTATGGAAACAAACTTAGAATAGGATATTAGTAACATGATTCTTGATTATAAAGTTGTATTTGTTGGTAATTTGATGCTGACTAAATATAAAAATATAGACAGGAAAATTGTTCTGAAGTTGAACAAAAAAGATGTAACTTAACAAATTGGAATATTTGCCATTATTGGAAAATAACTGAATTTCATCAAGTCATGTTGCGTACATTTTCTAATACATTCTGAGGTAATAACTGTGATAATTGGGGGGTAATTTCAAATACATTAGTTAATAACCACCTACTTATCATGAGATTTGCCGACCTGTGAAATGACGAGCTAGAGGCAACCGTCATCTATGTAAGGGGGGGCTATGAGATTTCAATTTTGGGTACAACAATAAAAAGTCCTCACTGAGTGTAATACAGACTGTAGTATTCTGTATTGATTGTATTGATTTCAAGGTGAAACAAGAATGCTGTTGTTCAGCGACCATCAACTGACCCTGCTGGTACCTACAGCACTTATTATCCTGAATCTTATTCCAGCGTCAGCAGCAACTGCATCTTTAAACTGAAATGTTTACAACCAGCCCCGCAAACAGGTCAGCAGTGGCTTACCAAATACCCATCACACTATCTTAAAGCAGTCAGATACACAGCGGGTGAGACTGTCTGCAAAGTGCTTTAAGGCTCAGTGTGTAATTTAATCAGAAGTAACTTCACATAAGAATCACACATATCACAAAAAATACAAATCCGAGGCATCGTTGTGTGTATAGTCACTGCACGGCATTAAAAGTGTCATAATCATGCGTTTATGTAGCATAAAAAAATCAATCTTTGGGTTTTGTTGCTTAAAATTCAATATTTCCCATCAAGGTAAACATTGTAAAGACTCTTCAGTGCTCTTAGTCTAATTGTCTTAGTTCTCCTGTGAGGGAATGGTAACTTCCTTTATAAATGAGTGCTATTAAGCCTTAATGCTTTCCGAGCATGATGAAGCAGCTAATTTTAGCTCGGGTGCTAATGGCAGTCGAGGACAATTAACATGTCTATTACTGCCATAAACTGTGAATAACACTGAACAGCAGAGGCCATTTATTCTGTTAGAATCTTGTTGAAAAGTAGACAGCTAAAGTGCTGTGGGGGAAGACAGAGTGCGCCACAAACACTGCGAGGACGCTAAAATCAAAACAGAACAGAGGTGGTACTATTATGAGAAAGAAATATAGTTGCTGAGGAATAAAGTCGCCACTATCAGTCAAGGTCAGCTGTCCTCTGACTAAATGTGATTTGATATGATTTATTGTGTTTACTTTTTTGCTGAACAGTTTGACTAAAATAACTTCACCAACTAATCTGGAGCCCTCACTTTCTCGTGCTTAGTCTGTGAACAGCCAATGAATTACTGCTGCTCTGCCCCGAAAAACTGCTGCCAGGGGGTGAAAAAAAAAAAAAAAAAATCAAACACTGTCATCTGTAAATTATTCCTATTTTTCCTTTTTTTGTCAGAAGGAATAAATATGTGCTCGCTGTGAAGCTCAAGTTTTATGCTACATTATGGCTCCATATGTAGAACAAGATGAAAAAGAAGTGGATGCACTGAGTGCAAGACAGAAGGCTGGCAGGGGATTTAAATCATGGCTGCTACAATGTAGGACTGTGTGTGATTTAGGGACTGTGGGGAAATTATTAGGGCAGGGAGAAAGGTATGGAAAGGGAGAAAGTTATGTATTTTTTATCTTTTCGCTGTATGTAAATGTGTAAGCCTTAGAACTAGTATTGTCTGCATGGGTCCATCACCACTGGTGAAGTCTTTCCTTTCCCCTTGTAGGAAAGAGCAAGTATGAATTTTTAATTTTTTTCACGGGGATGCACAATAGGGATGTTTTTTAGTAGTCAGTACTAAAAAGAGATAATTACCTGCCTCTCATGGTCGACACCGGGATCATTTCACATGTTTGTATTTTAAGAAGACGATCATAACAAGTAGTTCATGCAGACCTGAGGGGACGACAGGATTAAGGGTAGTGAGCAAAGATGGATGAATTCATATTCCATAGCTCTTCTTCTTCTGCTTCTTTGTCCTCTGCTTCTTGTTCTTCATCCTCTGCTTCTTCCTCTTCATCCTGTTTTTCTTCTTCAACCTTCTTCGTCCTCTTCTTTTTCCTCATCCTCTGCTTCTTCCTCTTCATCCTCTGCTTCTTCCTCTTCTTCTTCTTCCTCTTCTTCTTCCTCCTTCTCTTCCTCTTTTCTTCAGTCTATTTATTTAGTGAATCACAAACCACTTTAAAGGCGCATATCGCCATCTTCTATATCAGTGTGCCGTTGCGGCGTTTGTTAAGTCAATGAAAGCAATTCGGCTTTGTATTAATGCTTCTTATTTAAAAAAACAAGATCAATAATATAAATTTGCCATCTGATATATATAGTGAATCCCCATTTTTTCTTTTAGCCTTTTGTGTAGATATTGCTATTTTCTAGAGAGTATTGCAGTTTGTTTGTTTTCACTATTTATGAATTATTTTTATCTAAAATGTTATTGTAAACAAAACATTCCTGATGAATGAATTTGACTAGAAAGTACATTATTTGTGGCTGAGATGTAGTGGAGGATAAGTATAAAATGGAAATACTCAGGTAAAGTACAAGTACCTTTTAATTGGTACCTTACCGGGCGCTCACACCAAAAGCGACTTGAGCGACCGAGGCGACCAACTGCCATTCATTTTCAATGTACGCTGGCGACGAGGAGCGACCGGAGCGACCGGCGGCGTGAGCGACGCGATTTCAGCGACGCGAGCGACGCGATGCGAGCGACAAAAGTTGACCGACGCTCAACTTTTTGCAAATAAGCAGCAGCGCGACCAGCGACAAGTCAGCTTACCGTTTTTAGGTGATATGCCATGTTTGTAGTCGAGCTGTGATATACAGCATACAAACTGTTGTTTGCAAACTTTACATTTGACTTTTTTTCCATTTTCTATTTTTACAAAATGCTGCCACACTGCTGATGTCTTTGACATGGTAGAATATGAATGACTGTAAATGAAACGTTAAAATATATAAATAAATATTTAACAAACCAGCAGGCCGAGGCCTTCTAGTACATCCTTCAATCTGTCTGTCTGTAGTGGGCTAATCCAAAATACTGAAAACAGAGTGTTCTGAAGACACACTGGTGCTCTGAAAAAACCCCCATTAGCACTTGGTACTTTCCTCCATTGGGATGGAGAGGTCTGCTACGTGTTTACGCACTACCACAGCAGCATGTAATTAACATGCCAAAAATCAGAATTTGGGTCGAGCCAGAACTTATCGACCAATAAATCGACCAGTCAACTAGGAGATTACAGCCCTAATAAACACTAATCACTTCAAAACTTTTTTTTTTTTTTGCCACTTTTTTAATCATATTCCAAATTCTAGTCATGTTACTCCTTGACCTCCCGTGAAATCACAATATTCTCTTAAATGTGTAACCAAGACCCTGAGCAGATTTCTTCTCTTAAACACTTTTCAACAGAAGAATCTCGTCAAGGATCATTTGTGGAGAAGATGAGTCGGTCGTATGAAAAGCTTGACAATATGAGGTGTCTAAGCTCCAACCTTTGGGTGGCCTTAAATTCAAAAGAAATGTGTTTGATGTTTTTGTCATGAATGCTGTACAATGTGAGGAGAGGTGAAACTTACACTCAAAATTGTGGCAGAAAAGATATCAGACCCTATTGAAATGGTTTAATTACAATAGAATGCGTTGGTAGCACTCCAAGGATCTCATCTTACAGAAACCTTTTCACATCATTATCAAATAACTCTCCTGTTTTCATTGGACTAAAGTTTTACAAGTGTGCCAAGTTAGATTTCGTAAACACTCTCAACGGAACTTTCTATTTTCTAAATTGCTTGTTTCAGCCTGATGAATGTCACCTGTTCAGTTCATGCAGTTTGATCACCAGCTGTTAAAACCAGCATGACAGAAATAATTAAAAAAAAGGAAATCATCTGACATTCATTTTTTAATGCTTAGGATCAATAAATCTATCCATCTATCCATCGACCGATCTATCTATCTAAAAACAGCTTGCTAAAGAAAACAAAAATGTCAGAGTCACCAAGATGGATGACAGAATATTGTATTATGGGTTGGATGGATCTGACACATTCCAACACGTCCCACGGATACTAAAAATGGATTTGGGAGCTGGTCAGTTTGGAGGCCAGGTGAACACCTTGAGCTCTTTGTCACGTTCATCAGACTCTTATTTAAATCATTTTGAATAGTAGCAGACGGTTGCTACTGCTAGCTCTCAGGCTACAGCCAGCTCAACTCGTCCATCATTTATGTTCAGACTCAGAATAATATAATTGTTACATTTACGCTTCAAAGAGGTAGAAGTACCAACTTATCTAACGGTAAGAATTGATGAGCCCACTGAGTTCTGTACCAAAGGTCAGAAAACTTTTTCTAAAGGTGAAGTTGTCCACGAGTTCAGACGACTCAGATTTGAGACCTGCCAACCGGAATGGAAAATAGGACTCTCTCCATCACTGGAAACAGATACAGAAAGCAACTGTTGACCCATAAAAGCGAAGCCTGCATGACCTGTATAATTTCTCACCAGATAAACAACGCCAAGAGAAACACTGCTAGAAGGTACGTTAAGATGTCAGAAACTAAAATCAACTACGTTCAAGATTTTGAATTTAAATAACAAAATTTGACACATTTTAAGATTGTCCTGTGTGAGTGTGTGTGTGTTCCTCGGTTAGCAGGGTGTACCAAATCCTTCATAACACCACAGCGCTGTTGCATCTCTGAAACAGCAACTTGTCTCCGACCTGAACACTCCAGGCGGTGTCTGTGGGATGATGAAGCTCTTCTCCAGGTCACGGAGTACATCGTTCAGCATCCGCACGTGGGAGGGGTCGCGCTCTTTAGGGTCATTCGCCGGCCGCATAGTTTCTGACTGGAAGAAAGCTGCGTGGTCTCTCAGAGAGGAGGCCGAGGACAGCAGGGGCTGAGATACCATGCTCCTCTCTAGTGACGAATGTAGGGAGACAAGAGACAGAAGAACAGAAAAACAACACATGAACAAACTTTAAGATATGCAGTTGTCGGCTCCAGTAATAGTGGATTACTTGAATATATTAACGCTGTGAAAAAGAGCTAGGTTGAAGGTCATTGTCTTTGAAATAAAACCAAAAGCTCTGCGACTCAGACTCAACAAAACGTGCTTTTTTATACTTCCAGGGGTGTTTGAGTATCAAGGCCAACCGAACAAAACCACACAGCATGGTGTCAGGGTGACAAAACAAGGTGCTTTTAAATGTTGAATATGTTTTTTCACCTTTAAACCTGAAATTATTAACTAATTAATTAATCATTGTGTAGTCTTTATGGGGCCAGTGTGCTTCACATGATGTCGTAATTACGGGGTTTAGCCATTATGTCAAACTGGCTTCAAAGCCTGGTGCTTTTCCTGCAGACTTGGTGAAAACATGCAATCTGTATCTGATATCTTTTTTGGAAACTAAACTAATGTGAATATAGGTCTGGTGGTACGGCAGCAGACACTAATGTAACTTTTGCCAGATGGCAGCAAAGCCAAAGTGGAAGTGTAATAAATCAAAATTTGAGGCAACAAAAGGCAGAAAAAAAAAAAAAAAACAGGAGAAAACAAAGACAAAAGCAAACAAAGTTCAAACCAGAAATAACGCAAGGAATCAGGAACCAAAAAACAGAAAGACAAGACAAGAGGATTGGACACAGAGAAACAGGAACACAAGGTAGAAACCGAACAGGAACCAGAACAAGAACAGGAGGCACATGACAAACAGAACTGACAGAGAGAGACGAGAAGATGACAACTTAAATACAGAAGGGATGATTGACTAGTCGAACACAGGTGAGGAGTGAAAAGGCTGCGGTAAAGGGAGGAAATGAATAGCAAGACATCACACAAGAGGACAGAACTTCAAAATAAAACAGGAAATAACTGAACCATGAACTTAAACCATTACAAACTGACTGTGTCAGTCTCTTTGTGTCTCTCTGCAGACATCTTACTTCACAGATATCACTGATGCCGGTTGAATCACCCGCTGTAGAGCCTTCCTGTCCTCGTCAGTGCACCAACCATGTCAGTCTGTGATGATCCCATCACATCATTAAATCGGACAGACCTCACTGCCATACATTTATAATTAGCCTCGACATGCTCTTCTCACACGCTGGCATCTCGGTATCAGCTAATGGTCAAAATCACACGTAACGCTTGAGCCCAGTAGGATCTGAATACAGAATAATATATCAGACAATCGGACCTCCGCAACGTCTTGATTTACACCGCACAGACAAACACACACACATTAACTCAGGTCGTAATTTAAAACGTTCCACCCATGTCTTCCTTTTAACCCCTGTGCTAACCACACACTCAATACATTAAACAGACTCAATGTCGATCAATTTACCCCACCGGCCTCCACACACACACACACACATGCCAGTTACCCACACGGCGCTGTCCTCATTAGCCTGTCAACACAAAGCTGGCTTGTTTTACAGTACATTTGGCACCGCAAATCAATTACAATTTACAGTTAATTGGCCTGTATTCTTGGCTCTATTAAATGATGTCTGGCTGGATCCAGTGGGCCTGTGTTGGAAGGGAAGAAATCTGTTGTATGAGGACAAAGATCCATATTCAGGTGTTCAGCTCTTACTGGTTTAAGGTTCAGGAAAAACTTATACTAGCTGTTAACATGATTGCGTATGTTATTGTGATGTGCTTTTTATAAAGCATTGTACTGCGGAGCTAACACGTTGGATTCTTCAACAGAAAAGGAAGAACATCAACTGAGCAAAGCAATTTCTGCATTGCTTGTGTCCGTAAAAAGAAATGAACAATCTTTTTTTAAACTCTTTTTATTATTATGTATGAGTTGAAGGTCTCAATATTCTATTAAGTACGTTTATTTATTTCTTTTCTCTCTCCCTTCACGCGAAGCTTTCCAGGTGTCTGAACTATCACAATGACAGATTTATAATAAGAAACTAAGAAATTAGTTTTACTGAGTAGGACAGAGGACTGATTTTTCCTGGATTGTAAACAGACTGACTAACAACCCAAAAACAAAATGTCTCCAGCAACAAGCTATCACCAGCATCGAGGCCTAAAAACTCATCACGCCTTCATTTACAAGTTGATGTAGAGATTTCCGAGCGCTCCTCGTCTGTAATGACTGCTAAATAAAACATCTCTCCCGCTATATATATATAATTGCTACATATCAGCTTTATTTCTGTTGTTGTTTTGGCAATGATTATGTGTGCATTATTTATGATCCAAGGTCCATGGATTGCATTTAATTAACTGTAGCCGTGATCCATCTCTAGCTTTATCCACACCATCACTGGACAGTGTAGCACAGATACTGCAAACCAAAACCAACAACTGATGACTGCTGTGATTGAGGTATGTGCACAAAAACTGCCTCTTTCTCAGATCAGGAACTTCAGATTTGTTTGGGATTGGTGTAAGAAGAGCTTTCTCTCTTCCTGAAGCCACAGCAGAACAAAGTGCAAACATATTTAGAGTGATATACCGTTTTCATTTGAATCGAAAAGAGACTATAAACTAATAACGTATGATGCTCTGGTCTTTGTTAACAGACCTTTGTGTGTTTGTGCTGCGTCGGATCACAAGTGAGTCACTTTGGCTCGGGAACAGAGCGTGACTCATCGGAGATGAGAGGGGAAGACAGTGGGGACAAAAATAGACAAAGAGAACTGTTCTCTCCTACAAATTTAAATGGCTCCGGCTCCTCGCAGCCAGCTGGGACTCATGAAATATTGTTTGATTGTTGTAATCCATCACATCTTGTGACACACAGGGACTTGTGTGAGTGTGTTTGCATTCGGGTATACAGTTGGGACTTGGCCTCTTGTGATACGAGTGGCAGAGAGGAGAGAGACGCAGAAGAGCTCCGGGGTGATGCTTTTATTCGATGGAATATTTTTACTTTCTGGTACACCGACGTCTACTGATGTTTATGAATATTTGCATTGTCATTATGTTAGATTCACAGAGGTTCGTAAAGAATCCTGGCTCTAATTCTTCTTCTATTTGGAAAGAAAACAAGAAAAGCTAAAATAAAATGCCTTAGGCTGCCACAAACAGTAATGAATCATAAGTGACTTTGAAGTGTGTCACTTTTTTTAATATAAGGTAATAGAAAATATACCACTATTACAATATGTCTGTATCACCACGCTGAAGTTGAAGCTTTGTTGCTTTGCACTTTGATTTATGACCAAAGGAGTGTACACAAACACAGGAATATGCACACATATTCTTTTCATCAGATTAATAAAGCCGTGCATACACATCGGTGTTGTTTTATAAATCTAAGTCTGTGTGACTCACCTGCACCAGCCTCATTTCATCTCCCACAGTCAGATCAGATGTAGACAAAACTTTAATCTTTTATTTTTCTTCACACAGCACCAGAGCTGTCATTCTAACACGTACTCACCACGCAGGGCCGTGCTATTCATACAACATGTAATATCAATAATTAACTAATCACGAGATCTATCGGTTAATTATCATTGGCACATTGTTGATGCTGTACCTTCATCGTTATATTTCAGGTTGTAGCTCTTACATGGAAATACACATCGCAAAGTGCTCGACGATAAAAGGATCGCGTGAGAATGATGATGAAAGAAAATGCAAGGAGCAGAATATTTATAATATTTAAAGACTAGCAAGAAAAAGTACCCAAGTCATATTAAATAAAGATATTGTTTTAAAGGAGATGTATTATGCTCATTTTCAGGCATATAATTTTAATTTTGGGTTACTGCTAGAATTGATTTACATGCTTTAATAATAAAAAAAACACATCACTTGTCTTGCACTGTCCAGCGCTGCAGCTCTGTATCTCTACCCTCTCTTCCAGAGACTCTCTGTTTAAGCTCCTGTCTCTTTAAGGTCCCCCCCAGTCCAAATACCCAGTCTGTTCTGATTGGTTGGCTCACACACGTCTGAGCCAGCACTGCTCACCGTGTCTCCGTTCAGCTCTGTCGTGTTTTCAGCTTCCAGTTAGGTTCAATTCTACCATAAATACAGGTTTAAATTATGAAAGTGTGATCTGATGACATAGTGTGATGTCAAGAAGTCACAGAATCTAAGGTGGGACTACTAACGAGGTGTTTTATGCGCTTTAGCAGCAGTGTTTTCTGGTTAGTGCACAACCTTTTTAACTTTTAAGACTTTTTACATGAACAAAACCCAAGACAAAAAAAGCATAATCTGTCTCCTTTAATCTATTAAAAAAAAGTAAAAGTCAATTATTCACGCGACTAGATTACATACTGTACAAAGTCAATGATGGGATGCGATTAGACGCGAGAGGGAAGTGAGCATTGATCCAAACTCCAGTCAGGTAACAAGCATTTTAAAAGTTGTTTACAAACCTGACGAAGCATGAACTCAGCGTCTTTACAAGACGGCGTTATCTTAATTTGGTGTCCCTCCGATCCATTTATTGCAGTCAGATCACGGAGAAATGTCATTATTTTGTGCTGTGCGTTTGCCACTGCGATCAAACTCACACAATGCAGATATTTTCACCGCGTTTGGTCTCAACATGGCGTAGGTCTGTGTCTTTCCCCCTCCTGTTTGTCAGTTTGCTCGTTGTGTTACCTCGCGTCAGTCCTTCGTTCTGCTGTTCTGTTTTTTTGCTATACGTGTTCTTGCCTGTGTTTCTGCTGCGTCTTTGGTTTTTCCTTTATTTAGTTTTTGTATTTTTCTCTTCATTAGTTCTCTCCCTGCCCGCCAGTTTTGTTATTTTGAGATTACAGCTTCTTTATAAAAGCTCGCCTCAGAAATTCTGAGAAAAGCTGCCTCTTCTACTCATAGAACTGGACACATTTCTTTGCTAATGAACACACCTTACATCCATTTAACCATTACAGCATTTTACTGTTGAGAGAAGGTCCTGCAGTGTCAAAGGTAGTTTGGTGTTTTTAGTTTTATGAACACGGTTCAGAACGACGACTGTGGAGTCAGAAAAAGTGTCAATTAATATGAGCGAGAGAGGCCAAGGAAAGCGGCTATAGAAGCAAAGAATTAATTAACTAGAAAAAAATATATACACAATATTAGTCTTTTACTTTATTACCATGTGGAGAAGAGGTCAGACTCTTTTCTCACAGCTCGTATTCACCTCAGTTTACTTCAGTACATTGCAAATCACTTCATGTAAGAAAATTACCATCCAGTTTTCATTCTGTTGATGGATAGATGGATGGATAAATAGATAGGATTGGATGGGTGGATGGATGGATGATAGATAGAACAAGGCACAACTTCCTACATTACCATGTCGTACGTGTATATTAGATTTAAACATATTCTATGTAGGTGTTTGTATTGACTGGTCTGCTCGTGTTCCTAATTTAGTGACACAGATGTATACTGAATTGTGAATCCATATACATGTTATATGCATGAATGTGATGCAACATGCAAAGCGACCATGTTGTGTTACATGCACATCTTAGTCGGATTACAGCCATAGTTCGACTATGCTACTCAATCAGACAACTGCAATTGTCCGAGTATACATGCCGGTGAGAAAATCAGATTATTGGGCCGAAGCATGTCAAACCCCGGTACTATAGGTGGCGCTGTACCCATTTCAACTAGTGGTAACAGAGCCACCTCCGGCTGACTTCTTTACGTCACCAGCTACAACAAACTGCCTCGGCATTCGAGAAAGATGGCGTACGAAGAGCGAGACGAAGCCACATCTTTGTACATTTCGTATATGGTGTACATGATAATTACACACACCAGATGCACAATGGCGCTCTTTCTTGCGGTGATTTCGGTGGTGAGACGCCGCCGTCGCCACCCTTCTACTTCCGGTTCACAGCCCCGAGAAAGAAATCTCGCGCCTGCTCAGAACGCAAAATCCGATCCGATAGAACGTATACATGCAGGAGTAATGCGACTATCAGTCGAATAATCAGGGTGTTTTAATTCGACAATGAGAAATCCGATCCGGTCCGATTTTAGTCAGACTAAGGTGTATACATGCATCTTAAAAATCCAATCATGGTCGGACTGACACAGTAATTCGGTTTTCTTGAGTGTCATGTAAACGCACTGAGTGACTCTAACAGTCATTTGGCCTACAAGCTAACGTTTCATTTCAAAGGACGGTTTCTGCTCTTTAACGTTTACCTCAATGCAACAGTCACATGTGCCTTGAAAGAGTTATTGGTCGCTGTAAGTATTCAGTAACACTCCACACTGGCCCCTGCAGGGATTCCCTATGTGCAAATACAGTTAAAGATGACTGAGACAAAAGCCACTCCTCTCATTCAGTGCAACAATGCATTCTGAATTTGTCCTTCGTGGCCTCGCATATCCCAAGATTCTTTGCACGCCCCAAAAAAAAGAAACAGAGAAAATGGTGAGATTGCGTGGTGTAGATCTTCACTTTCGTGGGCCCGGGCGGCAGAAATCGTAATGTAAGGGTAAAACATCTGGTGATGCAACCAGGAAATGCTCCAAAGGCTAGACTGTCCCATTTAACAACGGCTGACGGGGTTAACAAGGTCTCTCTGAAGGCGAGTCCTTTGTTTCATTACCTGCTTGCCTTGGTGTTTTTCAAAGCCTTTGTGCAATGTCCCGACATAAATGCTATTAGAACAATGCTGTCCATTCATCTCATTCAAGTGTCAAATACATGGAACTGAGAAATCACATGAGTACATGGTTAAATTCAGTTATTGGTGGCTGTCTATTATCTCCTTGACCACTTAATGGACAGTCATTATCTACTCACTTCTTTATTCAACATCACTTAATGAGTTTGAAGCGAGCCTGAAGCGGTAAGTGCTTTATGTTCATGGAAGTAGTACAGAGTATTTTTCAGAGCATTTCTGAGAAAAGCTGCCTCTTCTACTTACAGAACTGGACACATTTCTTTGCTAATGAACATACCTTACATCCATTTAACCACTGCGACATTTTACTGTTGAGAGAAGGTCCTGCAGTGTCAAAGGTAGTTTGGTGTTTGTAGTTTTATGAACACGGTTCAGAACAACAACTATGGAGTCAGAAAAAGCGGCTATAGAAGCACAGAATTAATTAAAAAAAAAAACAACAACACAATATTAGTCTTTTAGTTTAATAGTTTGCTGTGTCTCAATTCAGGCTCTGCATCCTATGGAGGAGCATTTGAAGGCCAAATACATCACAACGCCGAGCGAAGGCTGTCCCAATTCAAAGGCTCCACCAGATGCAGCCCACTGATGCGGCCTCCACCGCTTCTATCCTTCGTGGCCTCACATATCCCAAGATTCTTTGCACACCCGAAAAAGAAGAAAGAAACAGAGAAAATGGCGACATTGCGTGGCGTAGATCGTCACTTTCGCTGGCCCGGGCGGCAGAAATCGTGACGTAAGGGTAAAACATCTGGTGACGCAACCAGGAAATGCTCCAAAGGCTAGACCGTCACATTTAACAACGACTGACGAGGTTAACAAGGTCTCTCTGAAGGACTCGCCTCCAAAGACCGCAAAGGACTGGTCCTTTGTAGGATACAGACCCTGAATTGAGACACAGCAAGTGTCACGACAGTCGTGTGCAGCCTGCTTGTTTGCGTAGGTGAGCAGGGAAACGTCCATAGAGGGACAAAGAGGGAATTTCGCTTCTTCAGTGTTTTGCTCTCTCCCAGTTTTGTTTTTGGGATACCACCTTTCTTATTAAAAGCTCGCCTTTGTTTCTGTACCTGCTCGCCTCAGTGTTTCTGCATCAGCATTGTTGTGTTTAAGCCAAATTATGAAAGGGGATACCTTTGAAACAATTACTTGAAGCTGATTTTTCAGATGCTCCGTGTGGCTGAACAAATCCTAAAAACTTGCACTCTTTTTTTTTTGGGGGGTGGGGGTCACCATCTCTCCTATCGCTACCAATCAGCAAACATGAGACAGCAGAAGCCACCACAACACTCGCTTCTTTTTGCACTGCCACTGAGATATACCTCATTGAAACTGGAAAATATACAATAGGTTTTAAATGATATCCAGATCTGAGAAATAATTCATTCACACCGGCACGCAATTTCCTTTGATTTCCTCAGTGTATTTTAGTAACTCACAGCAATGACAATAGCCAGTTCTACCTTTCTGTGGAACTGAAGTAGAGGACCAAAGGCAGCCCTGCTACTGAGCACCATCACTGCAGTAAATTAATGGAGATTTATGTCAGATCAGACTAGACCAAAGGCAGTTTTATATGAAAAGAGAAAAGAAAGGAGAATGGTGATTAAAAAAGTTGAACAAAAGGTTTTTGGGGGGTTTCAATTAGCTCTGGTTGTTTGATCTGAGTCCCCTCCATGACTGCCAGTCATGAATACTGCAGTGCTCCACGCCGGCTGTGAAGAATCCATTAAATATCAGTGGTCCTCTGCCGCAGGGGGCTGCTAAAACACCCAGAGACCAGACACGCACACACACTCACACACACACACACAAGCACTTTCTACTTATACACCCACACACACACACACACACACACACACACAATACGAACAGCCATTTCACAGCCTCCCAAAATACACTCACACTAATCTTTGAACAGACCCAAAAACACATGCGTCACCACCTACTCATGTGTAACCTACACATGAGGACACACACACGTGCCCCTCATCTCCTCAGCCACATCCACACACAGCATTGCACCGACACACTCGCGACTACCGCCATTAGCATATTGTTCTCACACACACACACACACTACAAATAGACCAGGACTTCGCTAACTTTCCCCCTGCTTTCTTGACACATCTAATGACCAGTAAAACTCAGTATTTGTGTTTGTTGGACACACATGGTTGAGAGTCACAAGCTCGTTAACACAGCCGGGTCAGTGCAGAAATGTTCAGCTGGGATTCTGCCTCAACGTCCTGAATAATAGAGACTTTACCCCTTCATGTTGTCTTCGGGTCTCCTTTCAGGTTGACTTGTTGCTTAATGTTGTTCACATTTGACTAATATTGGAAGCACCTTCAGTGAATTGCATTCAAAACTACTTTCTGAGCATTTGTGACACTTTCTTGGGCTATACAAGAACAATTTATTGATTAAAAAAATAATAAATATAGATAGCAGCTAGCTCAAACTCTATCCGCTTCCAGCTACTATCCAGTGTCTTCTAACTTCTGATCACACATGTTGCCAGCACCGAGTTCATCCTCCATTGTTATTGCTGAAAATGAATATCAGTGGATGCCCCCTGCTGTGTCACCAAATCCTCCTATGTGCACCTCTTTTTAAAAAACATTCCACCCTCAGTGGATAAACTTGAAAACAATCTCCTAGTATCCCTGCATGTTCACCACTCTACCATCAAACAAACACAGTCTTGAATGGACTTATTGCATTTTCTGGCACAATTTGGAGAAAGCTGGAGAAATGGTTGACCAGTCAAAGTTACAACCTGGATGCTAAACGCCACACCGTTCATGCCTCGTTTGCTTCTGGAACGTCACCCTGCTGTCTAAAATGAGTCCCTCAGTGGCCGGTGAAATGGCAGGGCTTTGTTGCGGCAGTAATCAGGCTCTTTGTGCAAAATGTCCTTCTCCCTCCTCCAAGCCAACCTCTGTCCCATTAGCCTCTGTAAAGCTGCTGGTTTTAGGATGCTTCATCAAACTTTGCACAGAGATAAGGCATCTGTGTTGGTTTTTGTAGATAATTGACAAAGCAATCAGCAGAAGAACACCCTGCATTCTGAATTTGCCTCTCTTCTCCTTCGCAGTGTTGGCTCAGGCTTAAAAGGGAAACGTGGATGTCCAATCAGTGCTAAACGCAGTCAATTGAAGCAATTTTGATGCAACTGAAGTATTGACAGAGAAAGACGAGCTCTCCTGCTCAGCTGTGCCAGAAGTGCCGGCGTTTTGTCTTGGTCCTTGCAACCAACAACAGAGGGATTGGCGTGCTCGGTCCCTGCCGGCCATATCTTCTTGCACGGCTCCAGGCGTGATGCCCAGCCCTCGCTCCTCTCGCCTCTCTCCGCTGCTTCTTCAGAAGTATACTCGTCTCAGAAAATTACGCCTGAATATCCAAGGCAGCCAGAATGCTGTTAAATGAACTCTTTGTTCACAACATCATCTACACTCATTTGGGATTCAATTTTCACTGTTAAAAGTGGAGCTTGTTTAACAAGTCAAGAGAGCACGGAGGTTTTGTTTTTTGAGCGGCAGCAGGCCCCCCGGGGCTGCACGGAGGTGGAGACTGTTTTCCAACCTCACATGATGACAGCTGAGTACACGTCAGTTCACTGACGAAGAGCCAGGAAAAGCCAGTTAGTGTTGATTTTGTTTAACATGCAGTTACACAGCCCTCCCCTTATAAGTGTTTAACTTATGGCAAACAGAGAAAGACACAAAAACCACAATTGTGAAATGAAGATGTTGAAACGTCCTGCAAAGCTGAGGTGATAAGTCTCTGTGGGTTCGTCACCAGAGCATCACCTTTTGAATTATCCAGCAGATTATAGTCTCGCATTTCTATGTTGAGCAGCGTTGAACACATTACTAAAAAGTAAACTTTGAAATAGTAACTTTTAGGACTTCCGGACTCATCCGACTCTTTCACACAATCCTTTGTCTTTTTTATCTTGGTGTGGAATTATAAGGTGTTCAGATTTTTACTATCTACATGCCAGCTTTTACCCTGCAACCAGTGCCATTAACCAACCCACATGCAACGCTAACACACACTAGGAATTATTTATCGTGCCTCACTATCTGTTACCGCACACACACATCAAAAAGTATTTATTTCACTGTCCTTTTCCTCCTCCTCCTCTTCTTTCTCTCCATCTGCTGCCTCTCTGTATTTTTAACCAGCGGAGATAAAAGCTCTCTCCCACCTGTTTCCTGGTTGAACGGGAAGCCGCTTCTGCGCAAAAGCATTGAGAGTATCGGCACGTTTCACCGAAGTCAGATTTATAACTTAAAGACGTTTATAATGCCACCTGGAATTAAATTTAATACTAATTTAATAACCACAATAAAGAGCCCCAAATCTGTCACAAGCAGCCTCTTTTTGATGACACACAGCTGATGAAAACAGTAAAAGTAAATGTAGGCATAAGGAAAATGACACTTGGAGATGAACTGTAGGAACATGATGTCCCATTGTGGATTATAAAGTGGCTGAAATTAAAATAAAGCCTGTTCCATCACGAGGCCAAATATGACAGCAGCACCACCTCTGGTCCCCTTCACACCTTTTAGTAAAGCTGCACAATTCACAAGATTTGTTTCATCTTGTGTTTCATCTTATTCGCCATAAATTCAATGCAAAGACATCCTCATCATTGCCTTCAAATGGTGTGTAAGCATTCATTATATATCCACTCAGTGTGTTACTTAATGTCCATTCTCAGTGGAACACAAATGGCTTGGTTGCAGTGTTACAAAATCCTTCTTGTATGTGCGCGTCTTTGCAAAACTTTCCACCCTCGACGTGAAAACAATCTCCTAGTATCAAACTCTACATGTTCATCACTCTACCAGCACACAAACGCAGTCCTAAGTGGACTAATTGCATATTTTGGCACTTCTGCGTTGGCACAGTTTGGAGAAAGCTGGAGAAATGGTTGACCAGTCAAAACTGGGGATGCTAACGTAATCTTAAAAAGTGAGCCACTAGCTACATTCATAAGAAATGTGGTAGAAAGCTGCTACAGAAATGGTGACAAACATTGAGACTGACGCAGTTTTCCAGATTGTTGTAATTGGGTGAAAAGTTGTGTGAAATGGTTGGAATGGTGTGTTGTCAGGGGGGGCTGTTGTTTTCCCACCCACCCATAATAAGTGTTTCTTATCTAACGTTGGCAGCCAGTGAGGTTAGGAATTGAATGGAGCCATGTCCGAGAATGATAAAACACTCCGATCTTCATATTGCAGACGGTAATTTAGACGATCGGAGCACAGATCCAACAGAAACATTAAGTGAAGCTGTATTAAATCATGCTCCTAATTAATGGTGAATTCTGCTTTGTCAGTTTTTGCGTTTTGGCTGGATGATGAGGCCTTTTAGCCTTGATGAAATGATGCTCACTTGTAGCACCGTTCTTCATCTCGCTGCTGATGTGCAAAGTTGCCAAGAAGGTGTATCTTTCATGCCAATAAAGTGCCTCTGAATTGAATTGATCGAGGAGAGGAAGCGGGGAGCAGAGCTGGCGGTACAATCAGGGACAAAGTGATGAAGAAACAGACAGAGGCTACGGGCAGGTATAATAATCAGTCATCTCTCTCAGGTCATAATCTGTCCATTAGTCTCAGACAGGGAAGCATAACCACTCAATCTGGGCCTTAATGGGACAGTGCTTACATGCTTAGACAGAGCCACTGAACCTGAGCCGCTGAGCAATTGCCTTGGCGCTAAAATGAATGAGTCTTGAAATCGGAGCTACCGAACATGTGATGGAGGGCGTCTCTCTCTGTCTCCATCTCTTTCAATCTCTGATCTTATCGTGTAAATGATGATAGACGTCAGTGCATAGCTTTTTATTCCATCTCAAGCATAAAGAATTCATTCTGTACAGTACGGGTCAGAAACCGTATTGACTATTTATGAACCTCACTCACTTCGACAACTCCCACACTTGTGGATTGTTTCTGGGCGCATAAGGAAAGTAACGTAACATTTAGTTTCCGTCTGTGTTTGCAGGCGAAGACGGCGTGCGGGCTAAATGTGTCAGCGGCTCTGTTGTGCATCCTCTTTGCAAAGGTCATCTTAATATTCAAGGACGGAGTCTGTGCACGCTCTCAGACTGTGACTGAATAAGCTGATTTTTTAGTTCACAAGGCCCGAGAGGTCGTGCAGCATGCTAAAGTGCTGAATATTTGACAATGTAAATTTACACGGGGTTCAATTCAGACCTTGACTAAAGTGCTTTGTTCTTCTTACTGTGCAAGCTGCACACTAAATATGAAAATCCCTTAATGTGACTCTAAGGAGCACTCTTCTAAATTTAACATGCACCTGCATTGACAATTTATGTCTGTCGTGTTTAAAAATGATTTGTTTTCACTTCTCTAACCTACAGGACAACATGCCTCGATGATAAATCCAAGTCGGTACCTCTATAAATACAACATACAAAAATGTGTTCAGCTTGTTCTACCTAACATGTATGACATCGGTCCAAATATGTTTCCAGGGCCAGGTGATATATGTTGGGAGACATTTGCTGTTAAAGCTGTCTGCAACAAGTTTCAGCACAGAAAAGATGTTTCCGTTATAAAGGATGATACAATATTTTCTTTATTGAATGATTTAAAAAGGTTGCTTTCAGTAAATTGGATTCATTTACATGCTTTATTTTTTTGTTGGGACTAACCACGTGTTCAAGCAATAAAAAGGCCTATAAGTAAACTAAAAAAGCCAAACAGGCCGAATTCAAAAATGTAAAAAAAAAAGGTGTGAGACTTGTCCATTTTCAAACTTGTTTCGAGTCACGGCAGAACTCTGGACTCACTTGTAACTTTAGGTGGGTGGACAGGAGATTGTCTGAGAGTGGTAAGACGAAGGGTGGTGGAGTGGTGATGTTATTGAATGACAGATGGGGTAACTCCGGGCACATTACAGTCCTGTACGTAGGACGTTGAGCTGCTGGCAGTTAGCATTCAGACATATTACGTGCCCAAGGAGTTTTCACACCCGTTCACCCCGTACACGGTAGACTTCAGACACAACACAGACAGCTGTCACATCCGGAAGTTCTCGGATAATACAGCCGTCGCTGGAAATCATTCAGAGGAGAGCGAACGGGAACACTGGGGGGGTCATCACGGACTTTGTTGACTGGTGTGAGCTCAACCGTCTTCACATTAAGGCCAGCCAGACAAAAGAGATGGTCGAAGACTTCCGCAGGAAAACACCTCAGATTAAACCAGTGAACATCCAGGGATTTGACATTTAGAGGGTGAGAACGTACAAGTAGTTGGGCGATCACCTCAACAACAACCTTGACTGGTCGGACAACACAGATGTACTGTGCAAGAAGTGCCACAACTTCTCCACATGCTGAAGAGACCGACCATTTTTAGACGGATGAATGCCTCGAGGCTTCTCCACAGCCCAACCCCTAACTCGTCTTCAGCCAGTCTTTGACGCCGTCTCTGTTTGTCACTTCTTAACTAGAGACTTGTTTTACTCGCAGAAAGATTCAAGTTCTCCACATCCATCACTGTCTCTGTGTGTCCTACCGTTAAAAACTTTCAGTGATACCCTACGCCACCTTGTCTGACTTGCACAAACACTAAGGAATCCAGCTTGACAGAAGCATTCAAGATTCATAGACGATATTAAATATGAAAAACAAACCAGGCTTTCTGTATTAAAATTAAATGCTGTCACAACCCTGCAGTACGGCTTAGACCTGCTCCAAGTGTCATGAGACAATTTGATCAATCCATTTCTACTGATTCTACATCAGTGACTTTATTACGCTATCTGAGAGCAATCTCAGATCTTCCATATGGATTTGCTAATCTTGGCAGAACTAGTTTCAGGTTCTAAAAATCTTTCAGATGGAATAAACAGCAAACTGCCCTCAAGTTCATTCCACTTAGTCTTTTTAAAGCTTTATTATCTGATGTTTGCATAAAGCCCTCTAATAGTTTTTACTTGTTCCTCTGTGTGTTATTCTAAGTGGTTGTCAGATTATGAAGATCTCGCTTGGAAAAACAGATTTCACTGCCAATTATCACCCCCGCCATCACCGCCGATGTTACCTTTGAGTTTGTTCTGAACATCCAGGGCGATGTCCAGAGGGTAGAACGGCAGCACGGGGTCGTTGACCAGACGGAGAATCGCCTCAGCTGTCATCTGTGGAAACACAACCAGAAAAAGAGGATACCCTTTTCAGCAAAGAGAAAAAAAAAATACACCTTTTATCCCCTGAGCAGCTTCACATTTCACTACTTAAACCCCTCTTCAACAGGAAAATCCATACCTCTTATATGTCTTGTACACTTTTCTTGTGCTGTTATATCTTTGCATGTCTTTGTCTATGTTGTTGCTGCTCTTCCGTTACCTGTTTCTGAATGTCTCGATTGTGTAAAGACTCATTCACCACTTTGTGCACACCACCATATAAGAATACAAAAGTACAAGTATTCTGAAGCGTTATCGCTCACCACATCTCTTTAAATGCCGGTTTTGCTTCTATGAGCATCGTTATACTGATATCAAAGGACGGGCACATGTTGAGTTCCCGCACTCTTCCTTCAGTGGCTCTTCTCCATCAGCAGCGATGTGAAATGACAGCAGGTTTCAAAATAAAGGTCAG